>NW_017535197.1:87244-348473 GCF_001853355.1 Bactrocera latifrons
GACGGGAATTATGAGTGACTTATAGAGTTTGGTTTTTGTTTGTCGAGAGAGGACTTTGCTTGCACCTGTTGGCAGAGTTATCCTGCGTTGGATTTCCAAGCTGACATTATTGCTGGTGTTTATGCGGGTCCTAAGATAGACGAAATTATCTACAACTTCAAAGCTATGACTGTCAATAGTGACGTGAGTACCAAGTCGCTAGTGAGACGACAGGATGACAGGAGATATTTCGTCTTGCCTTCCTTCACTGTCAGACCCATTTGTGTTTCTTCCTTGTCCAGTCTGGAGAAATCAGAACTAACGGCGCGGGTGTTGAGGCCATTGATATCAATATCGAGACCTTTCACAGAGTTCAAAAAAATTGTTGTTGAWGAGATACCTTTTGGAATTTTTAAAATTGGTTAAAAGGGAATTTCAGGTGAAACGCTTAACAAAAAAATTCTACTCCAGGCGCAACTGCCTTTCACAAGTATTTAATCATCAAAAAATATATACATATATGTATGCATAAAAAGAACACTGGCGAATCTTTCTTTTGAGGAGTAACCGGAAATGGCGACGCAATGGCCGAATTTAAAATATGTTTTTCCAAGAATTTCAAAGTGATAGTCTATGTTTGTAAAACTTAAAAAATTCGTAAAATATTTCATTTTTTATATGAGAAAAAAATTGTTGAAAAAATGTTGTTGTTTACCCGAGGAAATCCATATAACTTCTTAAGAAAACTTTTAGTAAATACTTCCCGAACTCGCTTATTGTTTTCTAATTAAGTCGCGATTGTCTAAGCATTTCACATAATGAATTTAAATTTAAATTTATCTCGCACCCGTAAATTAATTTTCTTTAATTTTTACTATATTTCTTCCTACTATTATTTTTTTACTATTTATTTGATTATTTCCGGTTGTATGATTTTCAGAATAATTACTTCATATGTGTATGTGAGTCATATATGTATAATTGCAAATAAACACAAGGCAATTATTTCAAGGTCGGGAGAAACCACAAATAACCACATTAAGTAAATCACATCAAAATATTTTTCTTATCAAGCACTACGCACTTTATTTTCTTAATACACATTTTTCATATCACAAGACACAATTTAATCTAAATCAGCGCCATTTTTCTAACTATCCGATCGGATTGAACGGTTGTCCTGGGTATGGCCTCGCGCCCACAAATGCATATGGTTGCGGATTGACCACACGTGCTATATCGCTAAAGGTGCGTCCAGTGCGACGATTATTGCCACGCCTATCACGTCCATATTGATCGTAGCCATATTGCCTATGCCCACTGTAAGCGCCGCCGTAGTAGCCATAATCAGTGCCATAATAGCCGCTAACCCCTTGCTGATAACCCTTAATGGCCTTCGCGAGGGGCCATGAGTAACCGGAACAAATTTCCGCAAYATTCGCCAAAAGTATAAACAACACTGTAAACAACAGCAGCTTCATCTTTATTTTGTATTTTATTTATTTTTTGATTAGTGCTTAAGTGTAGCAACCGGCTGGATGTAGTACTTTTCAAGATCAAAGCAGCTTCTCGACTATCAACTAGCGTAGAATGTCACAGCTTATTTATATGGGTATTAAGGAGTTGACGCTGTGCAGCACTAATCAATGATGCGGTTTAAATCTGATTGTTCGAACCGTTAATGCAATTATTTATTATTATTTTTTCTTATTGCGCTTCACTTTCAACGTGTACTGTGGAGATGCAGAAATTGTTTATAAATTTTTATGAAAAATTCACTATAAGCACATTTCTTGCCGTATTTGGTTAGTGCTGCTTGTTCTCGTCTCGGGATCCACACAAACTATATTGGCGCACACCTAGGCATATGAGCTATAGACATTTCCATATGCGCGCGAACCGACACACATACCTAGTTGCATATACATACATACATACATACAGTACGCACAGCAACTGTATATATGTACATACATATGTGTATGTAAGTTTGCCACTTCACTTAATGGACAGCTCCTCTCTCTCCCTCCTCTTTTCCTCTTTTTTATTATTCAAATGTTTGCTTATGGCACTTGGCCAATTGCTGCCTGACCACAGCCCAGTCAATGTGCCTGCAAAGCCATCTACCAAAGTGCGGAAGGTAAAAAAAATCACCGACGTGGTACGCGCAGTCACCGCTACGAGCATTGTAGATGCGCCTCATTAACTGTATGTCTCTGAATCTCACAATTGAAATAATTCTGTACTTCACAGACATAATTACAAATGTAGCCGTAGAATTTATCATCGGGATGCCGGCTATCGACACATTCCATAATATGTATTCTGATCACATGAGCCATCACAGCTATTTTACGACGGTGGTACRAGTCCACGTTTATTACTCTTCAAGCGAAAGAATCAAAATAAAAACACCGCTCTAGGCTCTTATGGCTTTGAACTTCTTGCCGAGCACATACAAACATACATACATTGGTAGGTGCGAAAAAAGTCGTTGCGCTTGCGCTCTAACTCAATCGAACTGAAGCGTGAGCGCGCTACCAACAGCTGGCAGCCCTTTCGAACGGGCTTGCGTGTTTATTTATATATGTACATATATACTGTACTTAACTAAATTTTTCTCAAATCTGCGCTTTAAAAAAGTATTACGGCAAAGGTAACGCGAAGCAGGCAGCGTCTGATGACTATGATGTTTGTATGTATGTATGTATGTGTGAATGATTTGTGAATTTTTAGCATGTCTTTGCGCGTTTGCGAAGAGTTTATTGACATGAACATAGTCATTGTTCAGCCAGCTCACGCCATGGTGGGCAACTTAGGTATATAAATATATAGCATATATTTATGCCGGCTGTGTTGATTCCAGAAGGCAAACTTATTCATAAACAATGCACCTGCCACTAAAAATCTGAGAGAAATGTATGTAGTTATTGTGTAGGATATATGTATGTATAATATATGCATATGTATAAAAWYAGATATATATGTACATATATAGATATATTATACGTTCACATACATACAATATGCAATTAAAAAGCGCATACGCGCATTTACGCAATGAATTTACGAATAGAATCTCAATTACATACCTACATATATGGTCAACAAGAAATTATCTCTTTAAATAAAGATGCATATAAAGTGCAACTACAGTGAAACGTATTTAAAATGAGTAATTTTAGCTTATATTAGTACTTCAAACTTTACTGAACGCCCGGTGAACATCCTTATTATAAACAACTCAGTAGCCAATCGCCATTTTTGTTGTATTGTGTCATCCCTACCATCCCTTGAAATCTAAACTTCAGGTAGCTGAAACAAAATTTGGAGACACTATAATATATATGTATGTATAGTTTCGTCGAAAAAGTCTTTTCGTATTTTGTCAATAGATGTCGTTACTCTGGTCGACTTATCGTTGAAAAAATGAATGAAAATATGGAAAAGATTGACCAGGACCATCATAAAAGCAGCCAAGGATCTGAATAATCATTATCAAACGGTTTTAAACCATTTAAAAAAGACTGGATGCAAAAAGGCGTTCGATATTTGAGTACCACATGAATTGTGTGTAAAAAATTTAATGGATCCAATTAACATCTGCGATTCTTTGCTGAAACAAGAGACGAAAAGTGAACCAAATACAATAATAATTTGCGAAAGACATTACGGTCCAAGCGTGGTGAAACTCAAGAAATGGTCGCGAAGCCAGTATTGACGCCTCTAAAGGTTATGCTGAGTGTTTGGGGGTATTGGAAAGKAATCATCCACTATGTGCTGCTCCAGCCTGGTCGAACGATTGATTCTACATTTTACTGTCAACAACTGATGAGGTTGAAGCAAGCAATCAAAARAATGTACCAGAACTGATCAACAGATAGGGCTTCGTCTTCCATCAGGACAACGCTAGACCATACACAGCTTTGTTGACTTAGCAAAAACTGGAAGAGTTTGGCTGGAAAGTTTTGATGCATCCACCATATAGCCTTGACCTTGCACCATCGGACTACCATTTGTTTCGGTCAATGCAGAACTACCTTAATGGAGTAAAGTTGGCTGTAAGAGAAGCCTGTGAAAATTACTTKTCGCAGTTTTCCGCCGAAGAACCAGAAGAGTTTTACACTGATGGAATAATGTCTCTAGCGAAAAAATGACAAAAAGTGGTCGACCAGAATGATATATATTTGTTTCGTTAAAGTTCATCATAAATATAAAAAAAAAAATAAGTTGAAGTTTGATTAGAAATACGAAAATTCTTTTTCGACTACCCAATATAAAATGGATCAGCCTGTGTCTGTATATGCGCCAACTTGTCTCTCAGTTTCTGAAATATTTACTAATAATTATTTTGATGTGACAAAAGATCACAGCACAGATGTCACCAATAATCATAATGTGTTTTGGCGCCAAAAATGTAAATTAAAAAGTCTTACTATTTTTTGCCCATGATAGTATATTAGACCGGCACCTATACACATCCGCCTTACGAAATGGAGGAAGGAACACCTTTATTATTAATCACAACATTCAATCATATATCAAAATGAAATATGCAAAAATACAAAAAAAATCCTTACATGAAGATTAAGCAGGGTTTTTCCTGTTATTGAGTAGTTTTGTGGAATGTGTCATTTAGTTCATTTTAAACTTCTGAGAGAAAACGGAACGTCAAGCCCGCYTATTACCTATATAGCAGTTTATGTCATCATTAAGAAATCACGACTTTTAAGTGAAGTTAAAAGCATGCATRAACAGATTGCTACATATCGTCACCTGAAATGCAAAATAACGTAACAAMATTTTCGGAAATTTACAGTGGCATGAATGAAACACGAAATARMATGGAACATGAAAGAAACAAAATTTTAATATTGGTTAAAACTGATTTATATCTGACCGCAGAACCTCAAAATACTGAACATATGTAAGATTATGTATGCAATTTGAAGTAGTGAAGCGTAATCAATAAGACAATTTCGAATTTTTTGATGATACCTTATTTTGCATTTCAGGTGACGATATGTAAATATTTATTATATCGATTATACTATTAAAGTGCTCAATCAACCGTTAAATGAACGAAGCCATTACACGCTCACACCACAAGCAGTGAGAGTATAAAAAGAATTATTCCTCTCAGAATCAATATATGGATGTGTATAATTTCTGAGACTCAACTCTAACCACGGACACATTCATCTCGGATTTTTAAATCAAATGAATTCATACRTGCCATACACTCGTGGTAGAGAAGTAAATGTTTCACTTATAAATAAGGAAATAAGCTGCTTTCCCAAACTATGCCATTACATAAATAACATTTTCCAAAGAAGAACTGTATGGTAGTAAAGTTTTGTGAAGCTTTTGAACATTTTTACTAAAATTTTTATRTAAATATGTATAGACAAACATAGTTTGTTATAGCTTTGCCCTTATCTTGAAGGTATATTAATGTGAAAATATATTGCAACCGGTTTTGAGTGACAGGCTGAAATGTCTCTTTTGGCCGGTGACTTATTATGATAGTGTTGATTTTGTAAACAAAAAATATCAAAGATTTCATAATTCGCAATTCTTAGCACTCACTCATCGACTCCATATCAGTCGAACAGTTCGATACGGAGCGTAGATGCATGCACAGCATCTCGCGTTTAATAGTGAAATGAAAAATTTATAAAAAATGTTATTTCAATATTTAATATTTTTGCTTTTTGTGCTTATGCAAAATTACTGCAGTAACGGTTTAATAGAACCAATTGTAGAGCATGCCAAAAGAACTGATGGTGCTCAAAGACGTTATCGCCGTGCGGCAGTACCACAACTTATTGTGCGCAGCCAAGCCGATGACTTTACGAACGCCGACGAAATAATAATCTTTGRCCACACACTTCAAGGCAGAATCATATCATCTCAACAACTCTATGGCCTTCCACATAATCAAAATTATCAGCAACATTCCCAAGCTAATAGTTTGCAAAAGCCACGAGGCAATCAGCAAGCTCACAATTCAAGAGAACTGAATATGAATGGACACTACAATAGCAACAATAATTTGTACGATAATAACAATAGTTTCAATGGGAAAAATATGAAGCATGAAAAAAACAAAATATTACAAGAACATAGTGGCCAAATTGGCATTATGCTTMATAATAATCGCAATAACGGCAATTTTAAACATCATAACTCTTATCTAGAGATTGTTTATAATAATGGAGACACTCACAAGCCCAGTAATACAGTATCGATGTACAGACCAGCAGTAAGAGTGGACGCAATGCATATACCAACAACCACATCTATAACGCCGGCTTATGTTACACAGCCACAAAATCACGTACTTAATCCACAAAATTGTAAACCCAACAACAATTTACTAACAGAGATCATTGAAAATCCGGTACCAACCACAATCAAAGCACAATCATCAAGCAAATATAATAGAAGTCAATTTAGAAGAGATATTCCCAACAACCCATTTCTCAATAAGCACATGTCTCAAAATGAGTTTATGCAAAACCCATTTTTAGCAAATTCGCAAACTAATGGGAATTCACAACCTTATTTAAATAATCAATCAACACAAAATACTATGGCTCCGACGCCCACTCCTCAGAATCCATACATGTCAAATCCGTTTCTGCAAAATACTAAAATGCCAAATCTTTCAGGCCAGTCGCAGTCAACACAACATCCAGCAACACATCTTATGCAGCCACAAATTGAAACTTCTTCGCAGAATTCCGTTAATTTAATGCATGTTCAAAAGCCTGTGCTTATCTCATCGACACCACCAAGCACAGTCACAAAAATKAGCGCGGAATTAAGTCGACTTATTCAAAATAAAGCAGTCATATTTCCAGATTCGATATATCTCACACAAAGCACTCCGAGCTCACAGCACATGCTAGACATCAGACGTTAGTTATACGTTATAAGTATAAGAAATAAAGACATTATCAAAAATTTTATACTTAAATATAATACTCAATAATTAAAGCAAATGATAAAATTTGGTACCCTTTACATTTATTTACGTGACGTGAAACTCACGATGAACTCGTAGACCAAACTTATAGTCATAATAGGATCGGTTAGGATAGGATTATCATAGTCACAGCTGATTAGGTAGTAAGGAAAAGCCGGTTTTAAAGCGTGATCCATTTCGAAGTTCCCTACTTTWTAAAGAAAAATACGGAAAATTCATATTTAATAGGAATATTTATTATCATTCGAAAGAACTCTTTGCCATTTATTTTTGAAGATTATCTCTTTCAAATGTTTCCCGCGGCTACGCCTTTTGGTCCAAGGCCTGAATCGAAGCAGGATTGTCCGCATAGACTTTAGACTTTACTTATCCCTACAGGAAACGGTGTGATATCACACGATCTTCGTAAACAATCCACCGGCACAAAACGTTAAATTAACTGCTCTCAATAAATACATTGATTGATGCGATGTTCGGAAAGTGACACCGTCTTGTTGAAACCAAATGTTGCCGAGATCACGAGCTTTTATTRCAAGTCTCAAATAGTCGCTCATCATGGCGCAWTAACGGTCTCCATTGACGGTTACAAATCATTGACCCAGAAATGGGCCTCAACGCTGAACAAAATTTGGCTCGAAAACGTCGAATCATCTTGGAACATTTCAAGAGAACATAGGGCGAAGCAATGTCACTTGGGAAGGTCGAGCAACTTAAGCTCTTGCACCAGCTGTATTTTATACGCTTTCAATTTAAGATCTCGACGTAAAATGCGCCAAGTCTTTCCATATGTCAGATGGAGTTGCTGGAAACGTCGCCGAATGAACGATTTGTAAACATTGTTCAGGCGCAAGTTTTTCCTTGCTTTACTTAGATCATTAGAAGTATACTTTTAGGTTGGACTGCGATATCATTTCCACCGATCTAGGGTATTTAGCAAGAGCCTTACCCCAGAGAGTTAAATTCTTTCACAGAACTTGCAGAACCACTCGTTGAAATCGGATATCTTTCAACAAAAATCATACAAAAACAACAAAACGGTTCTTGAAGCATCGACTGACCGCTAAGKGGGGGCTTATATCCCGTTAGCTTCAATTTGCTACGTAACATTAAGTTTAACAACACAAATAGCACTTAATAAACATGAAGTCCTTTACAACAACTGTTTGGTATTAATATTATAAATATATCCATTAAATCTAAAAATTATTTATTTATCACTATTAACACAGACTTAAATTAATATACACACACTTATAAGAGGGTAACGGCAAGCATATTTTAATTTTCATTAGTAACCATAATGGCGATATCCTTTAGGGTGATAACCACCATTAATTTCCACCGAAACATCAGGAGCAGTATTTGGRTAACCTCTATGATCGTAATAAGGACGTTGAGGGCGGTATCCTTGTGGGTAAGGTCCATGTGGGTATGGTCCTTGCGATGGATAAGAATTTTGCTCGACATACGGAACATTCTGATTTTGATAATAACCGTTTGGTTGAGCACCACCGCCATAATAGTGATGATCATGATGATGCAGATGGTAACTGTCTTGATGATTGGGGTAACCTGATGGATAATTCGTATACGGATCCAATACATTCAATAAGGCGTCAGCAATTTTATCCAACGTCGGTCGYGTCGAAACCATTGTCATTATAGTACAACCGAAAATAAATGTTAATATTAACTTCATTTTGGGGAAGGTTAAAGTATAATATTGGAATTGAAAACTTCGAAAACGTCCGGCTTCAATGCTCTGAAAAACAAAACTGAACGATTTGCTTTGACCGATCGTTTATATAAATACTTAAGTGCATATTCATGGGCGGGGTGGTCCAAACAGTATTTGCTTCCATCGTTATCTTAAAAGTGAACCACTTGTGATTTAAAATTGTGCAATGASCGATATTCTTTGTGCCAAATGATATCCCTTTTAACCGTTAAATCCCACTTTTACTATTAGAATAAAGGAAGAAAAGGTGTATCATCACTCTTAGTTAAGAGTACAAATCGAATTATAACAGTCAAAACCTCAATAAAATTTTGCAAAAAGACGTGTTTTTGAACCACCTCTTCAATATGAATACTAGTGTGTGGGAAAACCCAAAATAAGCAGACTTTTTACTGATAACGTTCAGATCTGTTTATTTAATAATAAACTTTTGTACAAGGACATTTGCTTATAAACAAAAATAAAGCAATCGTTCATCAATTCCATATCAGTCTTAGCTTAAACACTTTGAACAGTGAAATGAAATATTTATAAAAAATATTATTTGAATATTCAATATTTCAACTTATTGAGCTTAC
Source organism: Bactrocera latifrons (assembly GCF_001853355.1). NCBI lineage: Eukaryota > Metazoa > Arthropoda > Insecta > Diptera > Tephritidae > Bactrocera > Bactrocera latifrons. Next base: position 96,531 of record NW_017535197.1, read on the forward strand.
AAAAATTGACTGTTGGAACGGTACTCGTATAATAGTGCGGAAAAAGCTCATTTTAAGGGTAGATAATTGAATACTGTCCTGCACACTATCGAGTTGAGGAAGTCGTTGATTACGCTAGGTTAGTCTGTTAAGCCTCATGAGCCACGCACAGACCAGTTTTGGTCTCTTGCAATACCTGATGGAGTTGAGTTTCTAAGTCAATGAGGAGGATACCTTTAGAATACCTTCGCTTGACAGAATCTATAGCCGCACTATCGATACCTCTTCCAGTGCATCGTACAGTGGGGACCCCAGATGCTTACAGCGTAGTCTTGACAATGGGGGACAAGTAAACAAGAGATACTTAATTGTTTCCYTGGTGCCTTGCTCTACACATATCTAGTTAGTATTCCGATAATGTTCCTACAGTCTCTTCTATCGAGTGTCAATAGGAATTTTRTGTATTTCCGATCTACCGTTTTAAATATGACTTTTGCAGTTTTGCACCCAGGTAGCTCTTTTCATCGGGTTCTGAGTGTAATGTAGTGAGGAAGCCATAAGGCTTTAAAAATTCGCTGTAAGGACCTTCCTAAATATTGAGGAAGATTTCAATAACTTTTTGCCGGATATAGTTGTAGCAGCTCTCGACCGTTTTGGGGCCTCAAACATCTTATTTGCAGGAGTCTGAATGAATGTATGGATGAATAGGGTTAGCGTACGTGCTCGCCAAAATGTGAGGAAGAGCAACCAACCCCGGGTGATTGCCTATGCAGGCGATGTAGCACTTACGARTTGACGCAAAGTTACCTCAACGGCGTAAGCAATTAGCTACCGGATGTTGCATCGCCTTTAACCCAAATAAAACGGATATCGTTTTATTTACTAGGAAATACAAGATCCTAGAGACACCCCCGTGGGAAAGATCCGTTTGCAATCTGCAGATACAAAGAAGTATTTGGGGCTCGTCCCAGATAGGAAGCCTTCATGAAAACCTGAGATCGGGGAGAGAGCAAAGAAAACAACCATTACCTTATACTGTTGCAGAAGAACCATTCTAAGCCGTTTAAGGCCTTTGTATGGTGGAGGGTCCTGAAAGCACCACTCTAACTATGACACCTAATGCCTTTTTGCATATTGTGTTAATAGATATCGACGGAAGGTTTGTGGACGCGAAAGTTGCTATCAGACKCAGATAATTTGGATTTTTAAAAGTTTACATATCTGAGCATTCAGAAATCCTCACACGTCTCTGCCTACGTACCCGCAAGCGCTTTGATGTTCCCCCTCTTGTCGTGTGTTTTAATACTACTACTATTTTATTGACCGAGTGTTAACTTTCATACATATGTGTTTGCAGATCCACTGCGCGTCACCAGATTAACAGACCTTCATCAAGCCTAATTAATTTTAATTTTTTTTTTTTTTTTTTTTATTGACTTGCAACTACTTTATTGTTTTCTGATTTTCTCTTTCATTTCCATCATTGTTTGATTGAACAATCACGGGTAAAGAGAACGCGCCATCAGAATGTGAAGTTAAATGTTTTTTTTCTGTTTTTTGTTCTTTTTGGTGGTGTGTTTTATGTTTTCCTCATCGATTTAGCATATGCAATATAATTTGCATATATCTTTGGAGTTTKTCSGACTGTCCATCCSTTTGACCGTCTGTATATGAATCAGTTTTTGAGATATCGATTTCAAAATTTTAACCCTTCATTTTCTCACCAARAAGCTGTGCCTTTGTCAGAATGCCGATATYGGACCATTATAGTATAAAGTCATCATACAAACTTAACTATCGCAATGAAGTGCTTGTATGGAAACCTTTTTCATTTTACGAGATACCTTCAGCAAATTTGGTATCGGTTTTTGTCCAAGGCAACGGTGTACTCTCCGAAGAATTTCTTTAGATCAAGTAACTATCTTCTTCTTCTTTATTGGTCAGACACCCCTTACGTGGTTATAGTCGAGTTTATAAMAGGCGCCAACTAAAGATTCCAAGTATAGCCAGGTCCTTCTCCACTGGTCTTTCCAATGGATTGGAKGCCTTCCTCTTCCTCTGCTTCCCCCGACGTGTTGGCAGGATAATTCCTTACGCAATCACCGAAAGTGAAAATACGTGTTTTAGTTAAAAGCTTAACTTTGAACTTGGACGAAGAAAAAAAAATTGGATTTTTGGCAGACATTTATGTACAAAAAAAATTAAAATTTCGCGACATTGTTTTTCTAATAGTTTTAATCGGAAAAAATCCTTCGTCCAAGTCTTTAAGAATTAATCAACTTCTAAACACCGTTTCGAGAGCCTAGCTAGCCTCGAGCGCACAAGATCTCAAGGCTGTATCTCCGAAACTATAACTCGGATCAACTTGAAAATTTAGGATAATATTCTAGTGGTCTAGAATTTAATAAAACAATAAAAAAATCGATTTTTTTAAACCCATGTAACCCCTTTATAAAAGTCTGTAAATCCGAGTGAAAAAATTAATATTAATTGAAATTTTCAATAAGAATTCGAAGAGAAAATATAAATTCCATGGGTAGGTATGCTCACTTTCTATATATTAAGCAATAGTTATATATTAAACTATTGGCGCTTAATTAATTTACACAAATGTACACATAAGTATGTATGTACATATACTTATACATGAATACAATTGTATCCAAGTTAATTCAGAGCAATATTTCCCAATCTCTCATTATTTCTAAATAGCATTACATGACATAAATTTGCAATTATGTACAAACATACAATAATTTTTTAAGAACAGCTCCAGGATCCTTGGACGGCTGCGCAGCTGTACATGTACTAAGTAAAATACAAAGGAATAACTATTGTGTACTTATGTACTTATGTGTATGTACATTAGGCTGGGTCAAGAAAAATATTTTTTTTCGCTTGATACTCTAAAAATAGTTTATTAGACACCTCTAAGAAAGACTCTCTAAATATGAGCTCCTAAGTGTAACGTTAAGGTCCTCCGCCTTACAATTATCTATATATATTCATACTTGAATACCTCTTTCTTAGAGGTATCTATTAACCAGTTCTTCAAAATACCAAACGAAAGTAGCTATATTTTTGACCCGCTCTAATGTTCATGCATATTTATACATATTTATATATAGTACATATATATAATGTACATATACATATGTACATAGGTCTCTACCTATTTTTGACAGTTTTTCTTTCTTCCGATGTCGGCAACTAGTGTCCGTGCAAGCACAGTTTGGGAATCAAGCAGGAATAAGGAAGCCAACAGCCAATAAGAATTGCCACAGCTGCCTTAGGTAGAAAAATTTGTTGAAAGACAATTGCTGAAAGATGTTATATGCATTGTTTCTGTATTAAAAAAAATTTTGTAGYGCATCTAAAAGGCAATAGTTTTCATGAATCAAAGAAAGACACAACCATTGCATTTAAAAAAATACATACATATACTATACATGTCATGTGCATGCATTTGTAACTAAGTGCGTAAGTTTTTAATTATTCCGAAAAAAGAAGGTGCCTTTTAAGATAAAATTTACAAGAATAAAGCCAGATTATTTTTCAACGTATATCTTTATTTAAAAAATTTGGAACACAAGGCCTCAACTACATAACTAGTAAGCGTAAATAAATTGTTAAAATTGATTTAGAAGTAATATGTTCAAAATGAGTTGAACCAAAAAAAAAACAAAAAACGCTATGAGAACCATATGCAACAAATTTGAATATTATAACAAAAATGGCTTTTTGGAGTTTCTTTATTAAAATTTACATAGTTCTGATAGAATAAGTTTACAAAGTTAAATTGCTTTTGCTATGGCAATGGAAATGCGTAGGTTAGTCCTTTGCGTATGTTGCTTAAGTTAGGTGTAGAATTCCGTCAGTCCTCATTATTGTAGTGAGCCATATGGTCACGTGCAGGCTTAGCTGTGCAACTAAATGACTACATAAAATATAATTTCTGAAATATGTTTAAATAATAAAATGAAATGTCATTATGCGTTTTTTTACTATGACAGCGCAAAAATGCCTTACGCTCAGATTTTTTTGTTTTGATTGCATAATAAAATTATAACGAAATACAAACTACAAACTGCAAATGCAATATGTTTATCAAATGTTTAGTTTCATTATTAAAATAACTTAAAAGACAAAACAAAAATATATAAACTAATTTAATATCGATGTTGCTTAAAACTAAAATTATTATGTGTGAGGTTGCTAATGTTTTATATATATAATGCAGTTGACGTTTATTAAATGCTCGGTATGTCATGATTTGGGTTGATTACTGGTAATTATGAAATGAGTAAGTCTTCAACTAAGTTAGCTAAATATATATTTTTACGAACTATTAGATTCATCAAGTTTTATGCTAATATTTAGGTCTAAAATGTTCTCAAAGAGTTCTTCAGTGGTAAGTAGTGGGACTTTGGCAACTTCATGGAATATTTTGTGTGAATATTTACTACGTATTGTCTTTACTTTAGGTTTGCGATGCAATGTAGCATTTAAAACGGGTACAATTTCAGCGAAATCTGTCAACAAATATCCAGTATAGTATTCCAGCGTCAATGTCCAGGGGTTTGTATCGCCATCTAAGCGCAAAGCCATGAACAAAGCTGCACAAGCAAGTTTTGAATCGCTAAATTGAATAGTTGCATAATCCATTAGTGACAATTCTAAAATATAACGTGCTAATGTGAGCGTTGGCATTGAAACTTTGGCGCAACGGGCGTAACGTCGTAAAAATCGATATGACAACGGTATGCCAAGATCATAATTTATAGTTCGAAGTGTCGTCATTTCCATACGTATTAATTCATTATGTTTATACGCGCCGTCACATATATAAAGAAAATCCTCGATTAAGGGCGGTGTTCGCTCATCGAATTTGCATGCGATAAAAAGTGCAGATGCACCAAGCAATTGCAGTACATCCTTATTGATAATAACGCGACATAAGAAGAGATCCACAATTTTTACCGCCAAATAGAGTGTTTCATGATTCAATTCGAAAGTCTCTTGCACTTCGACCATCCAGTCAACTAATAATGTRCGCATCCATTTGGTCAAATGTATTTGTTTTTCCATATAATCTGTTACAGGAAACTCTTCCTCCCGTGATTTCATATAATTAAATATATCCATGGCATAGTGGGATACTTGAAAGATATCATTCCAGTTAGCCTTGTCAAAATCTTCAACGCCTTCCGGCACCGATGTAGGCGGCGGTTTATCACCAATTTCTTTATCAGGTGTACCTTCAATTTTCTTYTTCTCTTGTAATAGTAATGCCGAACGCCGTTTTGCAGCCTCGAAATTACCAGATAAACGAATTGACTCGGAACTGGAAATGTCTTCCAGTGCCGACATGTACAAGCTTTCTTCAGTTTTATTGAATTCATTCGAAATTCTTCGTACTGGCTTATTGGGCAGAGATGATTTTATTGGCACTGTGGCTAATACTGGAGAGGAAGGCAGTTTCGCAGGCAATCTTAGTGTTGGCGGTGATGGTATTGGTTCAATCTTCGGTTTAGSCTTTGCATAATTATCTACCACCAATTTGGCAATCGTTGATTTGGAAATGGTAGCATTTCGRGTACTCGCCCTGGTTGCCATTTTCTTTTGCGAAATATTACGTTCACACAAGTCCACATTTCCGATAATGTTTTGCGTTTCTTTAAGCACTTGCGCATGTGTCCCAGTAATATGCATTTCCTTTCTCTTTGTCAAATTTTGGTTTGGTTTCAAATTTTCTTCAGTATGCAATTTACTTGTCGTCATTGTTGTTAATTTTACGTTGTTTGTGAGATTACCAAGCGCTGATCGCTTAACTTTTTCGTTTTTAGCCGGACTATGTTCGGCTTTACGTTTGCCGCGCGTCTGGATCACATCAACATTTTGATCCTGGACATTGATTGTGCCTCGCCTATTAAGTGTTTTCCGTGGCTGAGGTAACAATGAGTTCATAGTTGTCGTTACAGCTTGTTTAGAAACTGCACGGGTATTCTTTGTTGGCGCCATTTTTAATAATAATGCGTGCAATTTTCGTCCTTTAATCTGCGTCTCAATTTACACTATCTCTAGGTCACTGCGGTTGTTTTCGTCTCTAATCATTCATTTAGCGTGCTCTAATTTTGGCTTTTAACTTCCTATAAAAAACAAAATTATATCCTACTTAAAGAATTGATATACAAAATATTCACTTACCAAACAATATTTTAATTTCAAAAACACCTGGACAGAAATTATGCCGCTCTACGCTTAACGGCGTTCGCAAAGACACAAATGAGCATCTTTGCTGCACGTTACAATGTTAGCTGTGGTTAATTAACGAAGGGTTGCATTTCGAACTTACGTCAACATAAGGCAATATTTAATTGTTTGTATTTAGTTTTCGAAACCAATTATTTTTAACTTTCATATTTATATAGCATAAATTATAGAATAAATAATATATTAAACGCAAATCATTCTTGTTTTAAACAAAATTTGCTTGTTAAATAATGTCAGTTCACACACGAACTCTTTTGTCAGCCAAGAGGGTTTTTGTAGGCGAAAGAACCGTGCTTCTCGTGTTCGGGTGGCACGGTTTGTATTTTTGTGAGCAATGTGCTGAACACAATGCTCGTGACAGACTGCAAACGACATCTGTAAAATATTAAAATACACACGTTCTTAAGGACAGAATTATTTTGACAGCTACACGATTGCAGGCCGACAGTTGTCGTTCTCGCTAACTTCAATATTTTCTTATATTTGCCAACGACAGTAGGAAGACATGAGAGTTGACAGTAGAGAGTTGAAGAGTGGTGATGGCACTAATATGTAAAATTATTCAAAGCTCTAGCAAACCTGACGTTATTTTACAAATAAAAGCATAAAATAGCTCTGTTACATCATTTATAATAACAATTGATAATTTAAAAGAAATAAATTTAACTATTTACTTGTTTTTTTTTTTTTAATTTCACTTTGAAAAATATATTAAAATTTCATTGAAGTGCAAGGCCACAACGAAATTGTGTACATGAAAAATGGACAGCTGTGTTGTCTTGTGTACATGCTGGCCATTGTTATGTTGCTGTCTTCTCACAAATATTCACGTAGATGGTCCACAACGCCATTTTCAGTTCACGGTCGTGCTGCTGCAGTCTGTCGCGAGCATTGTGTTCAGCACATAAAGTGGCTAAAGTACTGGAATGCTAGCACTGTGTTTAGCAATTTATTGCTAATGTGTTTAGCAATTTAATAATAATAATATTTTATGCCATTCGTTGCTAGCAATTTGGTTATTTGACAGATCGGTTTTCATTTCCTTGAGCATTTTGAAGAGGCAATATGTCCATGCCTGGCTTGCACTTTGTTTAGATTGCAACACATGAGTTTGTTGCCCAACCACTGCGGTCAGCAGCAGTAATCCAAGGCTTGCCTACGTCGCAAGCAACTGAGTTGGCCCATGCTGATTCGGCTTGCCGGATATAACAGCTAATATTAACGCGCCCAGTTCTTAGGTTACATCCATTCAAATATATATTTATTATTCGACATTTGATTAAATTTTTAATTTAGCAGTTTTTTAATATTCCAAGGTGTTGATGGCTTGAAAACCATATAAACCCATATCACCATAATTTTACAATCTGTATGCATACATAACACAGTACAACAGCTAATCTGGGGGGTGAGAAATTCCAAGTCAGGGTGATGGTACTAGGTCAGTACAGTAAAACCCTCAAAGGGTTTGACGTTTGTATGTATCAGTTTTTTTTTATGACCTCTTAAATTTTTTCCTTATCTTGTTGTTTTTTCGCTTAGTTGTAACATTTTGGCAAAAACCTAGTTTAACATAACTCACATAAAGTGGTTCGCACCACTTGTCGGATTTTGCCGAAACAAATTTAGAAAAATTAAGAATTACAATTTCTATTTGTTTTTATGCAAAAAAGTGTAATTTATCGCCTTTTTTTATATAAATTTTCCCCAATAACTCCAGACTTCTGGCCATAAACTACTAAAAAAATAAAGTAAACATTTTTATAATTTTTTATTTTTATTTTATTTATTCATTTTTATTTACCCACCAGACARTAATCCCAAAAATGTTCCACAGTGTAATTAATGATTACTTAAGCCTATTTGTTGAAGGACAGGCTGACATTTGCGTACAACTGATATTTATAATAAGAAATGGAGAAACAGGAAAGTATCTTCAGATGATTGTAATCTGAAGTTTAGAATGTAAGCCTTTGTTGCTATAACGGCAGAAAACATTCCTGAAGTAATTTCGAGGAATGGTGTCGAGTTGACAGTCCTTGGTGTGATAAAAATCGGTTCCGTTTCCTAAATCTGCCTGTCGTTGGTGATAACCTCASCCCGTTAATTCCTACATAACAATTWAAAAAAAAATCCRCCCCAATTAACTCTTTTACTTTAGAAACATTCTATTAATCTGCTTTAAATTGTGAATGAGACAACTAAACCATTTTTTTCTTTTTCATAAATGTAAATTTATTTGTATTTTCCAGTGTTCTCTATATTACAAAGTCTCTCAATGGATTTTTATTACTTTTTTTTATAAGAAAAGAGAAAAAAATGCCTCTTCATTTGCGAGTACCGCTCTTTAATGCTGTATGCATTTATGCACTTACATTAACATGGTAAACAACTGAACTGTTGTGGCAAACACCTACTTTCATAGGTACGTACATATCTACTTAGAATATTTTTTTAAGATCCAATCTACGTAAGTATAAAAACTATTATAATATAAATAATTCCTAATGCTAAAATTTTCAAAAGAAATCGTAAAATGGGCGAGGCTTATATCTAAACTTGGCCTTGTATTACATACATATAATTATGAATTTTTGAATATACAATACAATGGTCATATAAGAAAACGATTCAAATATTTCAAATGAAATGGTAACGTGCTGAGTATACATATTTGTGGTACAAATTCATAGGTGCTTAATTATAATTAAAATAAAATGTTGATTGTACATTTCATAAACTAATATATGTATGTATGTATAAACACGTTTTCCATATGTACACTTCATATTTTCATTTATTGTATTGTCAACCGAAATTACCAAAAGCTACTAAGTTATAACTGTGGAATATTTAAACTTATTTAGATCACATCACCATTTCATTTGCACCCGTAGTTTAATGCGCCTAATTCCTAATATCCAATTCGACATTTATAATTGTTGTTTATTAAATATTTATTATATACCATAAATTCGATAACTGATGAGTCTTGAAAAAGAGTCGATGATATTAAATTTTTAATAAATTGGTTTTATGCACATATTGTGTTGGTACCTATATATATATATATATATATATATATACATATTTTAATAATCTATGTATATTTAGTTGCAACACAGTTATATATGCATAAATATCTCTGTATGTATGTATAAGGTATTTCGAAGGTAACATTTTTTAAATGATATGAGTTTGCAGGTGTGAATGAATGATCTTTACTCCCATCTTTTGCATCTATCTAAATGGTATTCGCATGAGCTTTGCGAACATATAAATTAAATCCAGAGTTTATTAAAGTTTTTATTTAACATTAAAAAACATAAAATAGTAAACATTATAATAGTTAAATTATTGTACTATTCTGTTCAAACTTTTTAACCTATAAGACATAATTAAAAATATTTAAAAAAACTAAAATTTCTTAATTTTGAATACGTAAGTTTTAATGGCTAAAGCATTGCATTCATATTTCCTTGTGGTTATGTATGTTTTTATGTGCCAGTTTAAAATTTGTACTCTTTGACATAGAGTAATCTTGCTACGGATTTGATTTTGGTATTAATTTATGAATTTGGCAGTGATGGAACTGTTTCAATATTTTCTATTTCTCAGAATAACATTTAAAAGACAGATTTAAAAGTTGACTGATAAAATAGTTTTTTATATTGCATTAGGGAAAGAAATTTGTGTTTTGCGTATAGAACTATTTATGTGGTGCATACAAAACTTATCAAATCATTTATGGGCTTATCTGAATGGTTTTTCATATTTATTAAAAAATGTAATCTCAGCATTTGGAATTTTTATATACATTTTGTCTTTATCTGTTAAAGCTTTACTTTCGTACAAAAGGTATTACTACTTAGGGATCTAAACAGTTTTAGTAACTTAGAAGCGCCTGTTGTGGGAATTAAAATTAACATTGGTCACTCTTAAATGTTCATGCTAAGAAAAAAATTACATATTTTTGGATTAAAAAGTGTCGATACGTTGATCTTATAAGTGATCAATCCTCTCTGTAAACTTTTTTAGAGCAATATTTGTATCTGGCTGAGCATTAATATAATTCATAATATTATTATAATATTAATATATTAAGCATTTTTGGAGCCCCTCATAGTATGCACGTTCTTTTGTAACAAATATAAATTTATGGTTGTCGAGTGATTTCCTAATAAGGACCTTTTGTTAATCAATTCATTGAAATTAATGTTGCGTCTGTTCAAATAAATAGATACAAATGAGCGCGTTTTACTAATTAGATAGTATGCATCGTGTTCTCATATTTTTGTAAATTAAAGTATATTGAAAAATACCAAAGACTTAATATTCTGCGAAAATGCATATGTATGTACTTAGAAAAAGTTAAATGTTTAATTACTTAGCAATACTACTCACTTTCAAAAATGTTAATAACAAAAGTCTGAAATAAAAAGTTAAAAATACCTTAAACCATTAAGGGAAGCAAAAGTTCTTATTATATGAGTTGCTAATATTAAGGAAATCTATTGATTGATAGGCTTTCGCTAAGCTTTACACCTACCTAACTAATTATAAGTATTTTCTTTAAGATTTTTCTTTAATATTTACATACATACATACATATTCGCAAATGAAGCGCAGAAAAGTGCATAATATAATCTGCATTAGAGTGCCTGCAAAGTGGACGCTCAAATCAATCGAGCGGAAAACTGATTTCGATCAGCGCTTATTAATTTTAGATAACGCACAGTGGATGCCATATTCAGCGCTGAATTTTACGTATAATTTGCTATTATTATTCTGTTGCTTGTTCATAACAGTTTATTTTAAGGCAGAATTTAGTTCAAATATCATTTTATTTAAGGGAAGATATACAATTAATTAATGGATGATTTGTGAGAAAAAGCTAAACAAAATAGGGCGTATAAAACGGGTATTTATTGCATAGATTCCCATCATAAATTTGTCTTTGAAAATATTAATAGCGATAGAATTATCGTAATAAATTTGGCCTTTAAAATATTAATTGCAGGTATTTAATAAATTCTGATGTATTAAGCTATTATCGTCAAAAGTTTTCTTTTGAAAATACTAATTATCTTACTACCACATTCATTGTAATTTTTTGTAAGCAAAATGTGAGATTACCATACCGATATACAAATGAACTATGCAACACGCAAGTCGGCGCCGAATAACATTTCAAAACTAGTTTCTCGAGTTGATCAGTTTCGACTGCGTCTTTGGTCAACGTGCACTCTGCGGTGACTATGCAATTTCGTGAAAATTCACACACACGGTTTTTAAGCTGATTTCCCCCTTTCGTTAGATTTGCTTTCGGCTCGGCTTTGACTGTCCACGGTGCAGGTACCCTTAGATTGATTAGATTGATTGTAGCGACCCAACAACTATTTATAAATGTTTAAATATGTATACCACTGTACGTAGCAGACAACAAAGCATTGTGAAAAGCTTTAATTACCGGCGATTAAAAAATTATTGTATTTAAGCATACCTACTAATTAATACCTATAATACTTAAATTATTTTCATTAATAGTAATTGTATTTTAAATACGAAAAGATAGTAGCGACACATTGCGTTTGAGTAATTGTCTGTGTGGTTTCGAAGGCGAGACTGATGATGTATCCACGATATCGAGCCCGTCGGCATTGAGGCTGTGTGTATCGTAGCTTAAGTCCTGCATTGGTACAACTTCCGGCAATAAATGACGTATATGCGAGGGTGAACGGCGAGCTTTGTATTGATGCCTTTCATATATGTTTATATAAATTATAAAGGATATATAAATTAAAATGCGATAATGATAAACAAATGCAATACGAATGTACTCACGTTTTATGACGATTTGCACTAAAACGTGCACAGCTACATGAACACATGGATGTAGTTGAGCCACTACTGTTTGACTGAACTTCATGACCTTCATATCCACTTAAAATGGAGCCATTTGCTGTAATGACGTCACCTTCTAATTTAACAGCAACTTGTAAAGCCTGAAAAATGTTTACGAAACCGGGCTTATTAGTATTCAAAATTTGTAGGTATGTTTGGCATTTAAGGAGAAATAATAAAAAAATGTGTTTCTGAAATGCGAGCAGTTTGAGTCTTTGATACAGGGAATACAAAGTGGATTTCATTAAAAATAAAAATGTTACGATTTCTTTTTTTACTAATTAATAAAAAAAATAAATAAATTAAGAAAAAATTTTTGTATTTTTTAAAATATCACAACTTTTTTAAACATACTACATTTTATATAAAATTAAACAAATTTGTGACTGATATTTTTTGAGTGGGTTTCTTTGTATTCCTTGTTCAATGATAGTGTTGATATTTTAAACCAGAATAAATAAAATAGTTTTTCATTGTATTTTTGAAAGTAGTTATTATGTTTATGTGGCTATAATATGCAGTAGTTTCTTATTTCTTCTTTGAGCTGTTTTCACTTGTAGGCAGGTATAGAGATTTGAGTCTCGGGCTTAAGTAAGTATTAGAAAATATTGTATTTTTATGTTTATTGATTATTAAAGAATTGTTTTAATTTTTAATTGAAAACCGCAATCACCTCTTTTGTCCAAATATTGGACTTGGTTATAAACTATTGTATTGTACGTGGTCCAATATACATTTTTGTAAAGAAAATTAAAAAAAAACATATTTTTTTACATTTATTATCGTTTTCATTGAAAAGAAAAAATTAAAAATAAAAGTAAATTGGAAAAATATTATCATTGTGATATTATAGTTTGTAAACTATTTAGTAAAAAATTTAAAATGTGCAAATTTTAACGATTTTTTTAATAAAAATGTTTTAATATGATCATGAAAAAACGAATTGAAGCATTGCCATGCAATAAAGTGCCAAATTTTAAAAGTTATAATGATTCAAACCTGTGCATTAATGATGAGATATATATGAAGCGGTAATTGAAAGTTGCTAATTAAAAAATATAAAAAACAAATTTAAGAAAAACTCAAATTTATATTTTTCAAAAACCACTGTATGCATTATTATTAAAAATTGAACTACTTAATTTTCTCAGAAATTTTTTTTTTTAATTTTTGGTTAACTTTTCAATTATGGTATAGCGTAAATTTTCGTTGTAAGTGTTCGTGTATATGAAAGTAGTTATGTAAATCGTGCATTGCAAATGAAGGCCCAATTTCAATTTAATTACATGCATAAGCCGTTAAGGATTTTTTCATAGGAACTTAGTCTCCTATTTAACTAAAATATTAGCTCTCTTAAAAGAAAAGATATATGGTATGTATTAGAGAAATTGATATTCCACCAGTTGTATAGAAATGTCAAATTAATGTATTTTTCGGATGTTAGAGCGATTTGCCATCATAAAAAATAATAAATAATAATAATATGTTAAGGTTCTACCAGCCACGGCTTGGAAGAGCGTTTTTAAAGTTATTCTGCTGTCAAAAAACTTTACTTGCCCGTGCGAATCACCGGCAAAATAGTTCGGTCACCCAGCACCAGCTATTTTGCGTTTTTTTTTTTTTTCAAAGAATCAAGTCAAAGAAGTTTAATTTGTTCATATAAAAATCTCATTTCACTTAATGATAAAAGCGACAATGGCAACTATTTATCATTATTATGAGACTATGAATCTTTTATCAAGTTTGCACCATTTTGAAATACGAAAATAACTTTTTACTAGAAACGAAAAGCCTTTTTATAGATGAACAAGCCGTATACTATATATATAATACTAAGTTGTTATTAAATTATTCAAAATATAATTATTTACTATTGCAAGAATTTTATGGAAACACTTTACAAAAATCTTTCAATTAATTCGTCCACCTTTTAGCAGTTTTAATTTATGCTGTTTTTTTAGAATAAATGAGCGAGTTTTCTTCCCAAGATATTCAAATAAATAAAGCAATTAAAAACCCTATGGCACACACATTTGGCCTAATATATTTCGACTTGCCTTTTTTTTAATTTAACCAAGTTTGAAAAGAATGTAAAGGATTTTTCTAATTCTATAGGAATTCAACATCAATAATCAAATATTAAAGGATTTCAAAGTTGTGATTAAAAAAATTGTAAAAGTATTATTGAAAAATCATATTTACTAATGTATATAAAAATAAATTAGTAGTATAAAATGATTCTGCACCTGCATAGCTTGTGCTTCATCCCTTCGTTCATCCTCCGTATTCATTGTAACAAACCGCAATACTAGCAGATTCAGCGAGGCGGCAACAATTGCCAAACCGAACAATATGAATATCAATGCGAACATAACATATTGCGGTTTGTTGTTGAGTGCATTATCTTTTTGTAAAGCTACCATATCTCCAAAACCTAAATGAAACCAAATGTATTTATACAAATGTATGTATGTACGCAAAGTGATAATTTTATTTCGTAAACTTCTAAAGTACATTTATGGCAGGAACACTCACCTATTGTAGTTAAAGTAATAAAGCAGTAATATACTGAATCGAAATAGCTCCAACCTTCGTAGCGTGAAAAAGCCGCAGCACCACCAGCTATCATTAAAGAGCTCAACGTTGTCACAACGCATATTAAATCTACTTCAGAAGCTGCAGTTCGTTTACAACGTAGTGACTTCCTCACTGCTTGTATAACATAGCTGTAGTGAATAAAAAACGAAAGCAAAATGTAAAAGAAAAAATTTCACAATTAAATTTGCAAATACATGGCACATAGAAATATGTATTTTATTTGTAAATATACAAGTATTTTGTATTTAATAGGCAATTAACCTGCTCAGTCTATTCACTCTTTCTCCAATACTTTGGAACATCACAAGGCCCAATGGTATCCCCACAATGGCATAGCACATTGTGAATAGTTTGCCACCGATTGTGCTTGGCGTGGAATGACCGTAACCGATAGTCGTCAACACTGTTGTTGCATAGTAAAATGCACCAGTGAATTTCCATTGCTGACCGGCTTTGTGTGGTTCTGACTTAAGTACAACTGTCTCCATCACTTTGAAGTCCTCTTGTGAAATATTGTATTTTCGTATAATCATATCTTCCACAGCTGAAAAGTAAGAAGCAGAATTGAAATATGGCTTTGTAAATATTATTTCTTTTTAATATATTTGTATGTTATGTAAAAGCTTCTGGTCAACCTTCAGATGTAAATGTAAGAAGCATCATCTAGTCTTTGCTAAATTCCTTTTCACGTTGTTAATCTCTTGCTGTTTATTTATACAGTTTATAATAATATCCTGCCTTCGAAGGCATAGTTTGTCCGCCAAGAGAAAACTAATTTTTTCTAAATATGTGGATTTTAACTCTCCGCGTATCAATTAAGCTAATAAAAAAGTTTTCCATGCAAGGACTTCATTTAGATCATTCACTTTATATGGCTACTGTGATCGGATATCAGCGGTTCCAACAAATGAGCAGCTTTTTGGGAAAAAAGTTCAAAATTTCAGATCGATATCTCAAAAACTAAAGGACTAGTTCACTTATATACTGACAGACATGACCGAATCGATTCAGCATGATCGTGGCGCTGATCATTGATATCCATATACAGAATCTATCATGCTACAAAATCAAACCGTAATAACTTTTTTAAAGCAATGTATTATGTTTATTATTATTTTTTTGATATACAAAAAATTTTATTTTAGTTTATACAATTAAATACTTTTAGGAATTATGGACCATAAATGGCCTCCATGCTCAGCTGCACAAATGTGACACTTAATTAGAAAATTATTCATTGCGGCTTGAAGGGCTGAAGTCGGGAATGCCTCTATTATCGATTGAATGGACTGCTTCAATTAAGTCAGATTTTTGGAATCTGTACGCCTCTTGCTTGACATGACCCGATAAAAAAGTCGAGTACAGTTAGGTCAGGTGACCTCTGGGGGCCAGCCGAAAATGGTGTTTCTTGAAAATTTTGTTTTTTTCAAATTTTCTTTGGAGCTCCACAATAACGGGGCTGAATACGTGTGAAGCTGCTTCAACTTGCTGAAACCAAACGCTATTGAAAGGGATACGTCTCTGACGCTGTTCTCGATAATAAATAACTGTGCTCATGGACAGTTACTGTTACACCGTTTTCTTCTAAGAAGCTTGACTCAACAATACACCTTGATGAAACTGCGCGCCACACGGTGATTTTTTCTGAAGTTCCGTCTCGTGGATTATTTTTAAATTTGATTCACTACATATAAATCATTTTGTGGGAAAATTTCAAGTGAATAAGCAATTTAGATGGTTTAGCCGGCTTGTTATTTTAACTTTGTACGGAACAGGGTTTAAGTCATCATGAATTATCCAATGTAAAGGCCGTCTGCTAATTCTGCTAATAAGTAGCGAGTCGAGACTCTTGGATTTGCCTGAATTTACTATGCAATAGCCGCGACTCTTTCTTGAACATGAACATACGCATCTCGATGGCAAGGTCTTCGTGGGGAATCGGCAACGGGTTTACCATCCCCATAATGGTCCATCTACTCGGGGAAGTGCAGCCAAAATTCCGAATTCCCTTTGGACGAAAACGCCGAACTGCAAAGCATGGTACCGCTGCAGTATCCAAATCCTCTTTTCGATATTTCAAACATTCATTAAAAGAAAAATTAAATAATATACTGGCAAATAAAAAAAGTAAGTCGATTACTCACACAAAAAGTTATTACGGCTTATTTTTGTAGCTTCTGGGTGGAACTTAAAAAAAAACTTCTAATGAATTCAACATATGAATATTGCACATCGATTGCAATATGGTAGAAGTGCGAAAATCATCATGTTATAGAAAGTTTAAGGTATATAGGAGTTAGAGGAAAGTCTGTTCAGATTCCATCTAGTCTTGGTATTAAACGAATGTATAGACGTGGACATGTTTCCAAAACTGGAACATAGATTACACCAAATTTGGTCCAGTAGATGCGACGATATGGAATTTCATATACAAAAAACTGGAAAAAGGCACTCTTGTTAAACAAATATACAAATACCGTTATTCAACTATTAAAATTTAAAACATTTGATTGTTTTTACTAATGTTATCCGCTGCATGAACGAACAGACGTCAGACTTCCAAACAACCGTTAGTTGTAAAAACAATTAGACAATGCGCATGTGAAACCAAAAAATAAACTTCCAACAATATTGGTCAACGTCACATCTAAACAAGCTTCGTATCACCGTTGGATGCCATCCTTTAAGATGTCATGTACTTTAATTATTGCCATCGATATAAATTCGTTCATTGTCAATTGACGTCAACAAAGTCATCTAACAAAACCTGTTTAAAAAGCCACTCGTACAAAAGTGCACAAGAAAATTACAAACACGATGTGCATGTAAGTGACTAGCCGGATGCTTAAATGTAAATAAATGTGTGTCAATGTATTCGTAACCCTCTCATGCATGAGAACACCTTAGCACAAGCACATACTTTATTTAATGTGCTTACAAAAGTGGGCCACTTGCGTTTGTCGTTTTGCCAATTTATCTAGGTCTGTATGTAAACAGGCAGGATTTGTATATATGTATGTATGTATGGGTACGTATGCATATAGATAGTCTCGTTTTCCTACAGTAGGGCATATTTACGGTTGCTAAGCATAAAGCGGTGACTTAAATATTGATACTCACCTTGCAGTGCTTCCCAGCGCCGCTTTTCCGTTTCCGATTCGAGCGAGTCAAATACAGCAGCGCCAACTAGTAAATATGTAAATGTACACACGATCAAGGATATCGTGCGAACATTTTGTTTCTTCATTCTTCATTTAGGCGAAGTTTTATTTTTAGCTTCATTATCATTGCGATTATAATGAATACTTGTATTTCCTATTTGAATATTGAAAATACATTGCTTGCCACCGTCGAAACGCTGAGCGCCAAGCGCATTCAAAACCCGTAGCAATTATATGTAATTTGTTGATTTATAAGTTTTATTTGCGAGTATGAATATATCCAATAAATTTATAATATTGCTGATATGGCTGAATTATGTTGTCCTTGATGTGAATATAACAATTCTCCAATTATGTCACTATGTGTACGAAGTTACCCCAACAGTATGATTAAAGAGTATTCGATTTTTAATGTTGAATTGTTTTTAATTATTACTTTCTTTTTTTCTTTTTAATACTTCAATGAGAAATATTTTCCGTAATATTTTAAACTTTAACTATATAAGTAAATCAACTCCCTTTAAATATTTTTGGCGTACAGTTATTGGCACTTATCTCTAGAGATTGAAAAAAAAAAAAATACTTCTAGCAAAAATTCATCAGAATCTCAAATCTTGCATTTCTTACCAAATTTTGTGTGCGGATGTTGGAAAAGGATATTCAGTTTTATCAAAAACACAACCCTACGAGTGGTACAAAACCTTCAAAGGCGGTCGAGAAATCGTTGAAGACATTCTGGACGACATTCCACCTCTTAAGTGATGAAGATATTAAAAAAGTGAAGGAAGTTCAAGCACCATTAAATTGTCAGGCAAGTGTTAGAGAGATCTTAAGAGTGCTCGACATTTCTCCGACTCGAATGAATGTGGTGAATATTTTGGGTATGAACGCGTTCTCACTCGACTCGTCCCGATAAAACTGAATTTTTTTCAAAATAGTACCGTAAACCGTAAACAGGTCTCTTTGGAGATACTTGATGATGCGAATTCCGATCAACATCAATGGAAACCACTGATGAGACATGGGTTTATGAGTTTGACATGCACACAAGGCAACAACCATCGGAATGGTTCGAAATCAAGGTGAATCTCATTGTTTTTTCGATATTTGTGGTTTCGTGCATCATGCATTTGTTCCGGAGGGAAAGACGAGTACTTCTACTTGTATTTACCCGTTTGCGGGAGAACATCCGCAATAAATACCAACGATAAACCACCGTATTCACCAGATTCGGCTCTGTGCGATTTTTTCTTGTTTCCCAAACCGAAATTTGCTCTCCGAGGAACCCGTTTTCAGTTGATCGAAGAGATAAAACAAAATTCGCTGAAGGAGCTGAAGTCCATACACATACATGAATGACAACAAGTGTATGGAAAAATCTATTAGGCGTTAGCATGCTTGTATTGGCTCAGGAGCCTACTTTGAAGGCAAAATTAAATGTTTGTATAAACGTATCAGTCTGGGTCAAATTTGATCAGACAAATCTCTTAATCTAACCATGGTATATTGACACAATACGACGGACATAGCGATTTAAAAAAAGATAGATGAAAATAAATAGAAAATTAATTGTAATTCCAACAATCGATAATTTATGTGTCGCATTTGCTTTTATAAGTTTTGAAAATAGAAAATAATGTAAGTTTCGTATAACTGCCGCTCAGAAGGATAATGAAACTATTTACGTTGCAATCTACGATGACCTTGTGTTATTTTTAACCGAATGCGAGGTTAACAAAACACAACTAAATATACGTCACATTTATACAAATCACTTGTGCAAGCTGTATGACGGCGAATTTGCCACATTGCAGCGAAGCAGCGTAAAGTTTCAACACAGTTCGCCTGATGTTTGTTGGTATTTTAGTAACGATATCACTGCTGTTAATCTTGATGGCAAAAGGCACAGTACCAGTAGCGTCGAATTATGTAGCCTTGCCATGTAACAGCCGTGGACCATTTTAATTATTCACACATGCATGCATATACCGACATACATATGTACATACAACAAGGAAATTGTATATATTACACGCTTAATTTAATTTTTTCGCTTAACTTTCTAATTCCTTTTTATTAGAATAGATATACATACATACATATGTAGGTATGTATAGCCGTGCACACAGTGATTTTCATTAGAGAGTCGTAACGGAGTTCAACCACTTAGCTGTAATTAAACACAATATACATATTTAAATAACAGTTTTGTGAGAAATCCTTTGAAAAGAACACCAAACCACCGAATGCACATGTTTCCAACAAACTTTGCCACTTATTTACTGCATGAGCTATTCCACCAAATGCCTGCCTGCTTTATGCTTGTCTGTCTGATTTCATTTAGTTACAGTCACATAAACATATTGGAAACCGCACACTGGTGAACTTTACCCCGATAAACGTCTTTGAGCAAAGGACTCACGAAGGCATGATGCCGACAATTGCATCATGTCCTTAATGGCTGAAGAAATTATAAAAAGTTGCTCTCTTGCCGCTGGATTTGAGAGTAAAATCTCTGCTCTCAGTAGCATCTTACTAGCATTTGATTTATATGGCGAAGTGACAGGTATATGGATGTATAGTACATAAACTAATACATACAAATATACTTGTGAAAACATTTACATATGCATGTATGTATGTATGTATATATCGAAAAAATAACAACAATAAACATAATACATGCAAATGAAATAAGCATATGTATTATAACTATTGAAAACAACATTTTCATTTGTTGCTTTCCTTTTTATTTCAAAACCTATTATTTAAAAAAATATGAAGCTGAAAAATGTATAAAAGGATAAAACGTGAACTGAATTATTCACAAAAAGCTAAATAACTAATTTCATCAAAATGTTTGTATGTCTTTCCTAATAGATTTGTGCCAAAGTAGTAAAAATGAGAGTGAAAAAAATTCAAAAAACTTCAGCGGTATCGAAGCTATAATATCCTAACAGATGCATTTCATAAAGCATCAAAGGGTGGACCTTTGTATTGATTTAGATCGGTCAGTTTAAATGGCAGCTGTATGCTATAGTGAAGCCATCTGAGCAATTTATTCGGAGATCGTGGTCTCGCCTTTGGCAATAATCTGTGTTAAATGTCATGAAAATAATTTGCCAAATAAAATTTGTTCCTTCCAAAGGCATGAATTTGATAGTTCAGTTTGTATGCCAACTACATATACGCTATACTGATCAGATCTAAATAATATGCCCGAAGATATATGTATGTATATAATAATCTTCACCTAAGATAAGTGAAGACGTCTTGTCGAACTTCTACTTGAATTATGAACATATCTTTATGAAGTATAAACACTAGGCAATGTCGGCACCGGTATGGTATACATTAACATAAATATAAAGTGGAATGATATAAATTTGCGATTTTTCGTATTGAATATATTCGGTTGATTTTAATTATGCGCTTTTAGAACTCATTATAGCAGCTAAATACTTATAAACAAAGACTTGGGAAGCTGCTCAGGTATGAAGCTGAAAAATTTCAATATTTATCACAGCACACTTTGTAAATTTAATATATATGTATATGCAGCTCAAGCATTTGTTTTCACATGAAACTCTCAAGCAAATGGGTACATACATTTAAGCGCATGTATTATATGTATGTGTAAAATTGCACACTACTACAGGATCGTATACATATGCATGTATATTTGTAAAAGGATAATCCTCCGCAAACTTTTAATCCGATTGCACTATACATAACCCAATTATTAACATTTTTATAATTTTATTTTATATTAGTCTATTTTAAAACACTTCGATTTAAAAACAGCATTTATCTCAGCCACATTGTGCGAATACCATTTCGTGATTTTCACTTCGTTTTATTATTCGTTTGGCATGAACAAATTTTATTAGGGAAGAGAACTATTGTATATAGTAAAAAATTTATCTCATCCATTCCCGGATTGTATGGACTCTTCACAATAATTAGTTGATTTTAATTTTTTAAAAATTTTCATTTCATTTATGCTCAAAATATTTTTTATATGCATAAATGTTTTACTATCTATCGCTTTTACCTTTGTAACCGAATGTCCGCGCTTTGACTACTCAAAATTACTAAATCGAATTTACTGTGTGTCCTGTGAGCGAATGGTACTGTCAATTGTGATGCTGTTGCTATGAGAGAAAGATGGTCGGTCTCTTTTACTGAATAACAACTGAGAATAATCTGTCAAATCATTCTTCATCCCCCAAATGCTTGTTGTACACTCCGACAATTGTTTAAATTGTAAGTCAATTGAGCAGTGAACACTGCCGGATATGAAAAATTTTGCACCAAGTGCATTTATTTAGTAAATAAAGAAAAAACACAAACTATTCACAACATTTTACAAAATTGTAATTGCGACAAGGATGTATAATATACATACGTTGATCGTTATCGATAAGAAGATAAAATAACGGTGATTCGATCAGCGAGACTATTTGTGGCGAGAACATTTGAATCATTTGATAACAATAGCTACCATTGTTAAGAAATCAAATTCTCTGCCTAAATAACTTTTAACTTCCTGCACCTGGGTTGATACTAGTCACAAAATGGCGCAGCTTTTGCATGAATTTTTTAAGAAAAATCTCCACATATGTTGAGTATACATATAAAAAAAGAATTTGTAGTTTCAAAACGCGCACAGAAATTTGTTTGTAAAACCCTTTCACATCAGTAATGTTTTTCAAACTTAGCCGCGGTCAAATATATTTTAATATTTGCTTTTATATGTAAAAAAAAATTATTGAATGCAATATTGCAAAATTGATGGGAGTTTTGACAAAAGTGTTCGCTACAAAAAGATTTGGTTCCATTTCAACTTTCAATTTTTAATATGAATTTTAGACTTTGGCATAAACCGTTGAAGTTGTTATCACAGTAAATTATATATATTCCGGTATTCAATGTAAACTTTAAGTTCTGTAGATGTATTAAAAAAATATAGATATATAATAAAGATGTTTTAGATAAGTGTTATAATCTTTAAATCCTTAAGCATCGGCTAATATAATATTACAACCCAATAGACCTCGACCACTCCACGTTTTAGGTATAAGTATCATATCTAATTGTATTCCCATACGTAGTACTTTCAAAGGAATCCTTTTATTTTGCATGTGGCGCACCAGGTCACCAATTTGGGTTAGATTGTTTTGGAAGTTTCTGGAATTAATGGTGCCAAATTCCAATATCTCATCATCTACTCGCAAACCCTGAAAGAAATTAAATAATGAATAATAATTTAAAACGATATTAGGTTTCTCGTAACTTACAGCCTCTTCAGCCGGCGATCCCGGACTTATCATATTTACTTTTACTATAACTTTCACTGGTGGCTCCACCGATGCTGACGACATGCTGGTGATTGGCACTTCATTATCATCTTCCAACCGTAAGGTGGCTGTATTGGTTGACAACAATTGTGTTTGACTTTCCGCTGCCTCGGAATGCAATTTATGCATTTGCTTTTCTATTTCTTTCATCAGTGCCTTATAATCATTTTGAAGACAAATTATCTGTTGACGTGCCTGTCGCACTTGATAAACATCAATATCGTTCCGTGGAAATCCTTCTGCATCAACCAAGGGTCCATCCATCCCCACATTAGCATTCTGTAGAAATAATATATATATATATATAGATATTAAACACTTTAAAGCAAATATAGTTAATAAATTAAAGAAAAACTTACATTTGCCAAAATATTTCCATAATCGGATATTTTCGATTCCATTGCTTCCTTTTCAGCCATAAGCCTGAGAATCAAGTCCTTAATTGGATTCGGAACGGGAACAACCATTTTAACTAAAGCCTTCTCCTTCCTTTCGATTCTATGTAACTTCAATTAAAATTCAGTATTTAATAAATAAATTTTGAAGGAATGATTTTTTTCTTTTCTGCGTATTGTTTTGGAAATATGTATTTGCATTATCGATAGCTATTTGTATAATGCCTCGATTAGTCTTCCCGTAGAACGTTAAAGTAAGGGCAACAGCCGTATGTATGATGATGTGATGGCAAATTAATTTTCGCGACACCACGTAATAATTAACTGATCTAATAAAGGCGTTGAGCTGCGTAAAGCAGGAATAACGTCAAACTCTCGCTAAAATTCTTAAATTAGTACAAAAGAAATAAAAAGCAAACCAAACTATTTATTAATAATACTTGTATATGTTTGTACAATGTACATATTTTTCAGAAAAATTATAATTTCTTTGGTTTCTGCACCCAACTTTACATCTTAGCGCGCTGTCAAAACCGTAAGGTCATAAATAAATTTCAAAACTTACCGTTGATGTCTAAATGTATTACATAATTTAAATGCATTAATTTGTAAGTATTTAAACTAAAACTTGCCGGTTGACCTTGAACGTGTGGGGTATATCGCTTTCGTTCGAAATTAGTTGCATCGATACCTGATAAAGAAGAAGCATTGTAGAATGCAAAATTATATTTCCTAAATAAAATTGTGAATATATAGCACACAGCTGATGAAAAGTAATCAAGACGCGAAAAAGGATTGCAGTTTCAAAAATTGTATATTTAAGTGTAAATTTTAGAATATTTCCATCAAATTCTCCTAAGTACTTGTCGCCTTTAGATGAATTGCACAAAGTTGATAAAAAGTGATAAAACATAAAATTTTGCATAACTTAAAGAGTAATTATAAACAACCTATCTAAAATGAGTTTTCATAGTTGGTTATTACGGCGTGAAAATGGTCTCCTACGTAGTCAAGCTGATCAAGACTTTATTATGCCACAAGTTTACCAATCCATGCGTCCTTTATATCAGTGGAATGACAAATATAGCAAACCTAATAACGAAACATTAAATGTTGGTGGCGTGTTCAATATGGAGTTCTCTCCGGAAGGGTGTGTTATTGTATATATTGTATAATAAAATATATGTATAATAATTATTTTCATTAAAAGAGGATTGTTGGTTGCTGCTTGTGAAAGAAAGGCTATAGTAATGTTTGATGTTGTCAGCAGACAAACCACTCAGCGAATAATGGACGCGCATACGTCAAACGTAAATTGCATCAGGTAAGATATTGGTACAATTCATTTGGAAAACTAGATTGAGAAAAAATATTTTTCAGATTCCTTAATAGTCGGCATTTTGCAACTTGCTCAGACGATACTACAGTTGCTTTATGGGATTTGCGATTCTTAAAAACTAAAATGCGCAGCCTCCAAGGACATTCAAATTGGGTGAAAAGTATAGAATACTCTAAAAAGGATAATTTGCTGGTAACATCAGCGTTTGATGGAAGTATATTTACTTGGGATATAAATTCATATACTGAACAAGGACTTATATACCAAAAAGTTTTTCATACAAGTGGCTTAATGAGATGTCGGATAACCCCTGATGGCTCAAAACTTGTATTGTGTACAACAGGCGGCTATATAATGATCATACATGATTTAGACTTAACAACTTTACACAAGGATTTGTGTGGTTTTCGAGTAAGTGACAATCTCCATTTAGGTATTAATGTAAATTTCAATAATATGATTATTTTTTCTACAGCCAATTATATATAGACTAATGCAGATGGGAAAACAGTATATACCCCAAGCAGCCAAATTCGATCACGTGTTTTCTAAAAAACAGAAAAAGAATAGAGTGGAACTTGTTACAGATTTCCCAAAAGAAAATGATGCTGAAGTTATACTTGCGTTAGAGGTACACATTTTATTTTTATATATATTTTTAAAAATAAGTATTAACTATTTTACTTAATTAAGGTTCATCCCAGGGGACACTGTTTCCTTAGTCGCAATATAAGTTATGATGGTCTTACGGAATGGTTGACAGTGCATGATATGGAAGAGGAGTCAGATGATGTAACTGAGAGCATAAAGAAACGCACTAATGACACTAATAAACGAAAACGCAAGCGTGAATCTGATGCAGACAAAGATGATAATGAAACTGAATCCAGTCAACCTGCAACTGGAAGAAGTGAAACAAACGATGATGTATTTTTTAGTATTAACCGTAGAACACGCGGTAATAGATTACCAATTCAGTCCCGTGGGTCAGAAGATTCACCGGCAGTCATGCCCTTTGACCAGTTTATAGCTCGTAATGCAGGCACGCCGTCGGGAAGTGCTGGTGCTGGTAATGCAGATGGTAGTTCGAACAGTAATAATAATGCAGCAAATACATTTGTCCCAGATATTTGGGCGGCCGAAGTAACTATGCAAGATCGTGCTTCACGACAGAACCGTGATAGAGAAACCAACGCGACGAATGTCTACAACTTTGTTTATGCAATTAGCAGCGGAGTGTTGCCTGCTGGTGGATTAAACAGTGCATCGTCATCAACACTGCCTATGTCTAGAAATTCGGGMTTTCGATTTATTCGAGGATTTGAAACACGTGAAAGCAGTGATGATAGTGGTTCTTCAAGTGATGAATCGACTCCTCGCATTAATTCGTCAAATGTAGCTCATCACCAACCAACCGAAATATCACCAGTAGCTCCAAGAGCATCTGGTAACCAGTCAGAAGGAAAAATTTTTCAAAACCCCAAAAAATTGACATACTATATAAAGGAATTGAACAAGGAAAACACATTCATAAAAGAACCATGCTTTTCATCTGATGGTCGTATTATTTGCTCACCATATGCAACAGGGGTACGACTACTCGGATTCTCAAAAGATTGCTCAGTTTATCCACATCACAGCAATTACTCCAGTTCGAAAAGACAGGCTCAGCCATTGTCAGAGATTAAGACAATTCGAGCTCATTCTGATATAGTTTTGAGTACGAGATTTAGTCCCCGTGAACCACTACTGGTCGCAGGTTGTCGTAGTGGTAAAATAGTTTGGTATCAACCAAATCTGTGAACCGTAAAATAAAACATAAACAATATATTATTAAAATGAGGTGATTCGTATTAACCAATTTGTTTTTTCCTAACTGAGTTTTGTTAAAACATTTTGTATATGAAATATATAATATAATAATAAATTTATATATTTGAGGAAAGTTAGATTGTTAATTACACTTTAAATAAAGCGGAATCTTCATTGGTGTTCCATAGTATGTGAATAATATTATTGTAATTATTTTAAATTTAAAGCAATAAAATTTTGGGAACGCTTCGAATAAATTCATATTGGGATTGTTATTTTTGTAATTCACGACTATAGCAGTAGTCTGAAATCACCCAAGCGATTGCGACGAGCTCTTAAAAGACCGTTACAACAACTCTTAAAAGTAACATATTCTTTTTATAATAGAAATGTATTGATTGTTCGTAAGACATTATTTTAACAACGAATTTTCTAGTCAACTTTTACCAAAATGATTTAAAATTAATACGTTGGCAACACTGTTAATATAGAAAAAAATTTACTGCGACAATCCTATTGTGAGAAAATTTGCGGATTTGATTACTTTTAATAATCAGATAAATTGTATGAATAAGTTAATACGAGAAGAAATGGAATCACAATATGCACCATTGAGCGAAAGTTGTGCCAAGGCCCTGGCAGACAAGGCTTATGAGAAGCGTAAAGTTGCTTCACAGGAAATCGAAAAGTATTTTAAAAATGGTGTTTATACACCATACAAGTAGTTATTTTTATTGTACTTTAATTGCAGAATGGTGACAGAATTTAATACGAAAAATAACACGGTACAGATACGAAAACTTATAGAAGTTCTTTCAAATCAATTTGCGATATCTCGTGATCCCAATCGCCGGAAAGGGGGCTTAATTGGGCTTGCTGCAACAAGCCTAGGATTAGGAAAAGTGAGTCATAATGAATATGAATGATAGTGCTTGTACTATTAATTTATTTTTTATAGGATTCGGAACGGTATGTAGGGGAACTGGTTACGCCAATATTAAACTGCCTTAGTGATCCGGACGTTCGAGTCCGCTATTTCGCATGCGAATCCTTATACAATGTTGTTAAGGTAGCTAGAGCTGCCATTATACCATTTTTCCCAGACCTATTCTCGGCATTATCACGATTAGTGACAGATTCAGATCAAATGGTTAAGGACGGCAGTGAGTTGCTTGATCGGTTGCTTAAGGTAATTTTTACACAATTATATTCAAAATATGAATTAACCAGTAAATTTGCATAATTTCAGGATATCGTAACTGAGTCTTCACAAATTTTTAATCTAGAGGCATTTATACCACTTCTTAAGGAACGTATTTACGTAAACAACTCATTTGCAAGGCAATATGTTATATCGTGGATTTCAATTTTGAACGCGGTTCCAGAAATAAATATGTTAATCTATTTAACTGACATTTTGGATGGACTTTTTACAATGTTAGAGGACAACACATTAGAAATTCAACGAATGTATGTACGAATTTCTTTAGATTATCAGGTTGGTGGTACGATTTTTTTTTTTTTTTTTTGTATTTATATTAGGTGTGAAACTACTTTAAGTCAGTTTTTAAAATCTATCCGATATGATTCTACTTCGGTGCGAATGGAGGATACAATAAACATACTAATTATTCATGCCCAATCTACTAATGAACTTATTAAGGTATGTACATATATAAAATGAAATATTTGGTATTTTTGATAATTATTGTAGTTATTTGCGTTTATACTATATACGTATATATTAGTCAATCGCTATAACGTGGATACGTGAATTTGTACAAACATTTGGACCAAATGTTTTGCCGCATGCCAGTGGAATATTTACTGCGATATTACCCTGTCTAGAGTACAACGTGGAATCTAAGAAAAGTATTAACAATAATTGAATTTTCGACTTTACCATTCATTACTATAATTACAATTTCACAGATATCAAAGAATGTGCAGTTTCGGTAAACAACTCGATGATGTCATTGATTTCATCAAAGGAGCACAAGTCAAAAAATATTGAAAAAATAGATTTACGTTCAGTTATGGAAGTTTTGTCGCAGTATTTAACCCATAATTCAGTGCACACGAAAATTGCTGTATTGAAATGGATCCATCATCTATTTACACATTTCCCCAACGAGGTTTGTTTATTAACTCCCCATATAAATAATTTAATAAATTTTTAAAATTTAGATGTCACCACATGCAAGCAGTTTAGGTGCTAACTTACTGGGCATACTATCAGATAATTCCGATGAAGTCGTACTGCAATGTCTCTCTGTTTTGGCCAAAATTTTGAATTCAACACATAATGATAGTAAGCACTTCTGGAATTATGTTAATTTAAATACTTAATTTAGCATCGCATTTATATTTTTTCGTTTAAAATAGATTCCAGGGATTTCAATAAAGCGCATTATCGAAAATTCCTTCTAAGTTTGCTGAACTTGTTTAGTGAGGAAAAAAAGTTTTTGGACAATCGTGCCAGCCTTATAATTAGGTAATATTTGTTATTACTTCTTCAAATATCAAATTTATTCATAATTTTACGTGATTTAATATTGTATTTCAGACAGTTGTGTGTACTGCTAAACGCCGAATATATCTATCGCACCTTTTCTGAAATCATTGATGAAGAAGTTATTAAATTTGCATCAACAATGGTCCGTTTACTCAACATGATACTCTTGACATCACCTGAATTGTTTGAACTGCGTAATTCACTACGAGACATTACAAATGAACATTCCGCAAATTTATTTAAATGCCTTTACAAAAGTTGGGCACATTGTCCCGTCTCCACACTATCCCTTTGTTTGTTAACCCAAAGTTATCAACATGTATCGCAATTGGTTGTACTGTTGTAAGTAAAATTGATATTTAATAAAATGACAATCAAACTTTAAAAGTTGGCTGAGAACGAAGTAATTATATATATGCATACCATTTAATTTGCAATAATTTCAGCGGTGACGTAGAGATAACTTTAGATATCTTGAACGAATTGGACAAACTGGTACAGCTGATAGAATCACCAATTTTCGCGCGTAAGTACAATGAAGCATACTTTCACCAAGACTGATTTAATTTTTTCAAACAAAAATAATTTGTAAGTATAATTGATTCATAATATATTTGCATTTACAGCATTGCGGCTAACTCTGGTTTCAAAATCGAATAATTGTGCAGATGCTCAACATTTGGCTCATGCACTTTTTGGTATTCTTATGCTTTTGCCGCAAACCGATGCTTTTCACTTATTAAAAAACCGTTTGCAATGTGTACCAAAATATTGGGGCCAAACACCAATGTAAGTATACACGTAATTCAAAAGCTAATGCATATTTATCATTTAATATATATCAACAGCAATGAAAGTAAATCACTGCAACATCAAAGCAACATTGACTTTGAAATATTGTTGGAACATTTCAAGAAAGTCCAAAAAGCCCAACGAACTTTACGAATTCAACAGAGGAGAAATATTATTTTACCTGAAGACACTTAAGTCACAACATGTCAATAATTAAAAAAATTATTGGATTATTTATTTTCCATTATTAATTAGGAGCAAAGATGCCTATTATTTTATTTACGTTATTCCTCTAGAGAATATAACAAATACAATACAAATGTACATATGTATCCAATATAATGTGATCATTTATGTGCACGCATGTTTTAATTTTATAATGGCTTTTAAATGTCACTAGTTACTATATTAATCTATTTCTAAGATTTAAATATATATTTGCTAGAAAAATATACACGCATTGATATATGTATGTATAAAAATTTCATTTGCATAAATAAATGTATAAGTTTCATATCATATCTAATATTTTTCTATCCCTGATATCGGAATCCAAAACCCATGTTTATTCTACAGTTTTAAAAGACGTTTGTATGAGTGTGGTTCGCTTTTCATTGCCTTGATCTTTATGACAAGTAATGTTAACCATCCAATAGAGGAAACTTAACTATATTTATTGAAATTCGTCATAACTGGACACCGTCGCAATGTTTCTGTCTGGCTATAGGAGTTGTTCACATATGGGAGCATGGCAAAAATGTGTGTTTAAAATGTAGTCTAAAACTGCAACTCAGAATTATATTTTCAATGAACTAATAAATGAAAACCAATGTCAGCCAGAAGTGAATGAATAAATATTATCCCATTAGTTTCCGTTGAGGCACAGCGAACCAGATGATGCCAGTGTAAATCAAATTTGTTTGTCGGATAAATCCATAAGTCGAAAAGAATCTAAAACAAAAATAGGGCTTTTGTATGAAAATAATATATAATATAATATAATAAATAATTGTTTAGGTTTGCGTTTCTAAGCTTTGCTTTGAACATACAAATGCCGCTAATACTTATTTGTTTATTATTGGCGCGATGTAAACAAAAGTCAGCTGTACGTCCAGAGCTTCCTGATTTTCATTTTAATTTCTTTTTAATAATTTGCATACAACACTGCAAGCGGAAATACTGGGAAAAGAAATTGCTGCTTTACAAATTTCAAGTTTTGAATTTATTGAATGCTTTGAAGACCAGACTAGTATAAGATTTTAATAATCGTTCGTGGAATATTTATTTACATTGAATTTGTCACAAAAAGATAATAGCATATTAAATCCATGTTAGGCATACCATTCGGTGCATTAAGCTAAACACCAATCGTAACGTGTAAATTGGCATTATAGTTTCCATTACAAATTCACCTATAAAATAAAAATTGGGGTAGGAAACTCTTATTTAGAGACGCGATTTTAGGCAATAAAATTCGGAGATAATAAAAGTAATGCTGCATTTTATAATAAAATATAATAATAATATAAAATAATATAATTATTTTATTATATTGTGATAATTTTCTTCGAAATAAACAAACAGCGTTCATAAGCAATATTCAAGTACGAAATTATAAAAAAATAAAACACTGTTAAGACATTTGTATACGCGATTGTGAAATAATTTAAAACGCATTCGACTGTATTTGTCTTCTAAAATTGCATCAGCAAATTACATTTGAAAAAAGTGAAAGGATTTCAGTATACCAAATAGTAAATAAAAAATCTCAGTTTTCTTTTGTTGCAAAAGACAATAGCTGAAATTGAAATAATTTTATTGTTCCAAACATTGTTATTAGTGAAAATTATATTTCTACAACTTTTCCTGGTGGATAGTAAACTTGTATTTACAGGTGTATGAATTTTCATGTAACTAAATTAATATGAACGAGCACTTGGCGCTCTTATTGGAATTCCTCTGTTGTGATATCAAGGAAATTGCAAAGTCAAAACAAAGAAGTTTTGTTGTTAACAACAACGAAATACTTTCTCTTATTTTACTAATCCTTCTTTTTGTATGGTCAAACCAATAGAGACGAAATGACGCGAATTATACATAATCGAAGTAAACAAAAATTGTTTCATGCAAACCCCGTAGGAAATAGAATTGGAAATAGCATTCTCACAGTGTACAAGTATATCTACATATATATATATGTATGTAAATAGAAACACAAAGCAACACATTTTGAGTGCTTTACTTCTGAAAAAATATTATTACAAAAACTGTTTTTAGTACGAATGTTTGTCTGATATTTTAAAATATAAAACTTTACTGTACAAAAATATTTTAAACTGATATTTTATTCTCGAACAGAAATTTTAAAGTTTCATGCTGAATTGACCAATTTTCAACTTTAATCAATGTGATATAATTACTATTGTAACAAAATCTGTATGTATGGGTATCAGATTGACAGTCACTTTAGTATTTATGTTTGCATTTATTGTACATCATTCTCTTCTTTGCATTCCCTATTTGTATTTGCCTACGTTTAATATCTAATGTTGCAATAAATCGATTTCTGCCTAACAGGCTAATGAAGAATTATTTGTAAAAGGAAAAACAAACGGGAACCCAAAATTTAGCGGGTAATTTAGCAAACAAATTTCAAAAGTACGAATATTGTGGTATCTAATGATAAATTTAACTTAAAAAAGAATTTAACAAAAAGCAAATAAAAAGCATACGTTTATTAAGTATTCGCAAAAATGAAATAAACCGAAGATTTCTGTCCATTCTTGGCATCAAACATAAATAAACAAGTCCCCAACTTTCAAGGTCACCAAAATACGTTATTAATTTTTTTTAGTAGTGTGCGGTTATATGGAAAACAATCCCAATTTTTGTGAATTGTGAAATTTGTCAAACCTTTTGTGTTTAGTACCTACTCAATCATTACACGTCATTTAAAAGTATAAGTTTACTAAACCTACATTAATACATACATAAGAGTTATAGTTTGTATGTATACAATACGTGTAATTATTAGGCTCTTTCAAATTAACTAGAAATGAAGCAAAAAAAAAAAAAACAACGTATTATCATCGAAATATGAAATATTTATATTCCCACGGTGTTATTCAGATTTACCAGCTTCTTATTTCTACAATTTCATGCATGCTTATGTAGTATATACCTTTTTTTTTTGAATAAAACTAGATAATATTGATATAATTTTATATTATTTATTTTTCATTTGACTCATTTGTATTTTTATTTGACGTTGATTTGCTTTATTTCTTCTTCAGGTTATGGACTGTGGGCTTATAAGTCTGTTCGATTCCGATGAAGGAAATCACGAAGCAGACAAATACAATAACAACCGTTCAGTTCGTGGCAATGGATCAAAGATTCGGAAAACTTCTGTAAAAGCAAAAGGTGGCACACATAAAAGAGCCATTGAAAGCGGAAGCAGCAGTAGCAGTGAAGGAGAAATAGATTTGCAAAATAATAAAATTATTATTGATTTTGATCAGGGCATTTTACCACCCGAACCACAGTTGGGAAATATTGAGTACAAACTGAAATTAATTAGTCCATCGAAGCATCGCTTCGAACATCTTGTAACTCAAATGAAATGGAGACTGCGCGAAGGAAATGGTGAAGCTGTTTACGAAATCGGCGTATCTGACTCAGGCCACTTACATGGGCTTAATGAAAAAGACATGAGTGCCTCCCTGGCCACACTTAAGCAAATGGCGCAAAAATTAGGGGCTAGTACCTCAGTTTTACGACGAAAATATATAGCAACCCGACGATCCGTTGCCGAAGTTTTAGTTCGTAAAATACCTGATGATCAACATAATATAGAAATTCGTGTGGCTGTACTGGGGGGCGCGGAGGCAGGGAAATCCACATTACTAGGTGTTCTTACGCAAGGGGAATTCGACAATGGCCGTGGTTTGGCACGGCTTATTATGTTTAGACATATGCACGAAATACAATCGGGTCGAACTTCAAGTATTTCACACGAAACTCTTGGCTTCGATTCGCAGGTGAGAAGACATTTCAACAACATCTAAAAATTCAATAAAAAAATATTAAAGAATATTAAATGTATCTCAATACAGGGCACAATCATAAACTACAAATATAATGAATTGACGACTGCCGAGGAGATTAGCGACCGCTCCACAAAACTGGTAACGTTTCTAGACTTGGCTGGTCATAGACGCTACATGCGAACAACAGTGCAGGCACTGTTGGGCTACTCTCCGCACTATGCCATGTTGGTAGTGTCAGCAGGCAGCGGTTGTACTGGTACTAGTAAGGAGCATCTTTCTATTGTCCGAGCCCTGGATATGCCGTTCTTCATTGTTGTTACCAAGACCGATATAACAAGCCCGGAACAAACAGTACAAGAATTAAGGCAGGTTCTTACATCAGTAGGATGTCGGAAGCTACCATTTATTGTCACAAATGCTGATGAGGCTATCTCAGCAGCATCTAATCAAGTTTCCGAAAATATTGTTCCCATTTTTTGTGTTTCAAACGTGACAGGAGCAGGACTTAGTCTCGTTACAAAGTTTCTCTACGTTCTATCACCCAGTATTAGTAATCTGGAAAAAGAACGTCTAGAACAGGAATCAAGTGAATTTCATATTGATGAGATTTTTCGAGTAACCGAAGTTGGTCCAGTAGTTGGCGGTTTACTCGTAAAAGGAGTACTAACGGAAAACATGCAAATGAAAATTGGACCTTTACATGACGGTAGCTTTCATACTGTTAATGTGCACACAATTCATCGGAACAAAGCTCCATGCAGGATGGTACGAGCGGGGCAAAGTGCCTCTTTATCATTCATCCCAAACCAGACGCTGCCTCCACTTAGAAGTGGAATGACGTTGTTGGGCGATACTGGCGATCCTGAAGAGGAACCATATGGTACACTCCTTTTTCAAGTAATGTTTTAAAATAACTTTAGTATACTTCAATATTGTGCTAATTTTGTTTTTCTTAATATTTTAGGCGGAAGTGTCTGTTCTCTTTCACGCTACAGCAATTTACGTAGGCTTTCAGACGACTATACACATAAGCAGTATACGGCAAACTGCAATTATTCGAGCAATAGAGGAGCGCGAAAAAATGGGTACCAATGATAGTGCTTTGGTTTTGTTTGAATTCGTTGGACATCCTGAGTATGTTCGACCAGGCGTACGGATGCTATTTCGTGAAGGCACAAGTAAGGGCATCGGTGTAGTTACGAAAGTTTTCCCTCTCAACAAATCAGCCGGATAAATTTTTTTCAAAATTAAACTGAAACTTGACTTGAAAAATAGTTAGGTTTTATAAATGTTACATTTACCTATACCTCAATCACTATAATATAATTAATTAGATTTTTATAATCTGCATATGATTGAAAGTGGATTAAATTTTTACGAAAATACTTCAAACAAGTTTGAGAGTTCTAGTCATAGATTTTCTGGTCTAGACATACTTTATAGGATTTAAAATTCGAACATGATCTAAAGATATTACTGTACATATTGTAACTCAAAAAAATATTTTCGAATAATCTTTTTTAAAAGCTCAACTAAAAAACAATTTTGATTGTATTTTCCAAATTACATAGAAAAACTTCTTTGAACAAGATTATGTATATATTTATAGAAATCTATAGCATTTTAATTCGGTGAATTTATACATATCACGAATGACTCATCGTTGTCGGTTGTCATTTAATTTGCAAAATTTTATAGCTACCAGTTGCAAATGTTACATGTAAATTTGTGTGTGATATATTTTCATTTAGTTTGAGGTCATAAAATACCAGCGTCACAAGAAAAAGTATAAGAAGTTATCATATTTTGACAGTAATACCCCCATAAATTCTTATGCACATATTTATTACTATGTTGACTGTTCTTTTCGACTTTAATAAAAAGTGTGAAATTCTACCCTAATGAATGTTAATTTTTTATTATAAAGAAAAATTTATTTAATACATCGTAAGATATAAATTACAACATATTTCAATCCGTAGTTTTTGAACTGGGATTCGATTGCAGATTATCAGATTTCGCTTTGTCTTCTATTTCAATTGCTTTCGCTGTTACAACAGATTTAAATCTAAACAGCACGGGTATTTCACCTAAGGTGGGATTTCCGTTAGATTCTAACAATCTTATCCAGGACAATAATGAGTCTTTTGTGGATGTACCAGTTGCACAAATTGCAAAAATTGTACCATCCTCTTGTTGATGTACAGAACGGTTTTTACTAACTGCATTTTTGGATCGAGGAATCGCGGAGCCAAAGAATGGCGCTTTTAACCGCGATACGTCTAAAAATTTATAGATTTTAATTTATTTAAATATCCTATAATAGAAACAAAAATAATCATACCATCCTGATCTTCTTGTTCTTCTTGAAGACTTTGTAGGTAGTTTGGATCTGGATCAGCTCGTAACGTAAAGTAATTTATTGAGCGATTTCGTAACCAAATCAAGAAGGGACCTTCTATATAAACGGCTTTATCGCGGGGATGATCTCTTAATAGTTGTGACTGTTCTGCACTCATGCCACTTACGATCCACGTATCATCAATAGAATCCTGGACATTTTTGGTTTCATATACAGAGATCTTTGATCGCAAATCTACTGTACACATACGCTCTACAGCCAACTGAGCGATATTTAGTGTATCATCAGGTATAGGGTTTGGTAGAGGCCATGGTGATAAGTTTTTAAACTTTGGCATCCAATACATCATTCTCCAATACTTACGTAATGGGTGTCCTCGTCGTCCAAATACATTTAACAACATAGCTTCCATTTCATAATCAGGTATTACACCCAGATCTTCCATTTGTTCTAACAGATCTATTATGCACTGTTGTTGTTTGGGATAATGCATGAATTCGGCTTGAAAAACATTAGTGGGAATAAATTTTCCTTTCGGCATAACGTTAATTAAAGCTTTGTACACTTCTATATCATGTTCAACGCCAAAATCTGCCATGTTTCGGAGAGCAGCATAAATAAACTCGACATGATTCCGCCGATGAACGTCACGCTCTTCGAAAATCTCCAACATCGCTAAGTAGGATTCCTTGGTTTTATTTGTCACATTGGCAAAAGGATTTTGAATAGCGGGAAGCGGTGGCTTTCGTATATTACTCTTCCCTCTGCCCCTTCCTGCACTATCATCATTTTGTGCCTGGCTTTCGTTCTCACTTTTTGTACAATAGAAGGCTTTACTAGTTTCTGAATACCATGTGGTTGATACGTTTTGAAATGAATTACCATTATATTTTAACTGCCCTCTAAACACATTTGCAAGTTTTCGTATCATTACTAATAATTATTCATTAAGGTATTTCCTACACCTTTATTTCCATTTATAAAAATTAATCAACAAAATGATTAAATAACCCGGCGGATTTTATTATTCTAGTTACCGATCAGCTGCTTGAATTCTGAGTTGCATTGAAAGACTCCTATTTTGTATAATATAATTCTGTTTAGTTAATTTTAAAATATATATTTTTACTATTATAATGTAATATTGATTGCAAGAATAGATTGGGTAACAACGAGCAATGAATTAATAATTAGTTTGATTACTTAAAAACAAGAACATATAACTTTCTAATATACTAATAAAGCTGTTGAATAAATGATGTTGATTGAAAATATTCAAATTATATACTAAAACATTTTTGTAAAAGTTATTTAAATAAATGAACTTAAGATTGAATGGTCGTAAAGTTCTAAATAGACAACTGAGGACATACGGAAAAGGGGGTAGATTACAAATTGAAACTGCAATTGTAATAGATTTTTGGCAATAATGTCCGAATATTTATTACATAGACAGTTTCATATGCTTATTTTCCAAACATTATTTGTTTAGTGAATACCTGTAGTCGTTTTGTTTTTTGTTGTTCTTTCATAGAAATTTGCAAATGTTAATAGCACATACATTAACATACATCTAAATGTACGAAAAAGTGTTTAAGATATACATGAGTAAATATATTGAAAGTATACAATATAATATCAACAGAATTAAGTGTGAGGATTAAATATGAGTTGAATCAAATAAATACGGTGAAGTAATTTTTAGAAAGGTCAGCAATTTTAATGGCATTTGGAAATTACTCGGTTAAATACACAAAGGATATATGTGCATTAAAAGGAATATAAATATTAGAAAAGTCACTCAATTTCGGACTTCATTACGGCCTTACCTATGCATTGGTATTACAATTTTTTGGTGCGACGGCCTTATCTAATGGTCCTGGCCGTGGCCGTTTTATGCATAGCTTGCATCACTGTATCCGTGACCATGAATTCGATACCAGACTTTAGTGATCCCACGTTGGTATGTGTAAATTATTTACTTAACTATAATATTATATGTTTATTTAGCTATTCTATATGAAAGTGTTTACGCAAATTTTTTTCTATAACCCACTTATTTAAAATATTATATGCATTACTTTTTAAAGTGTATCGGATTTCGGTAGGAGGTGGCTTCATCCTGTCCTGTCACAAACATAAGACAAATTTATTCGATATATTTCCACCTTAATTCATATTTATTTATACATACTGTTTTATTTATAAAAAGTTTCACTTCTGCTTTAGTAGAAAGCATATCCTTCACGATTTGAGTTCAATATAATCTTCAGTTTTTTTTTTAGAATAACTTGAATAGTGTAAGATATTTACATAGTTATTGCAAAAATGTTTTCATTACATATCTTAACCGTGATTGCAGGGATTTGAAACACGAGGTACAGCGTTAGGAAAACGTCTAAGCGCTTGGAATAATTTAATACAGGAGACTGGACCCTCTGGTAGTCTGGTGACAGACCCAAATGATTTGCTGTTTTACAATAAGAATAACTATCATCATTTAAAAAATATGCGGAAACATCAACGACACAATCGAACTCACAAACGTAAAAATCGAAAAAAGCCCAAAAACCCAAAACACCATAACAAAGAATTACACCTGAGTAAGAAGATAATTTCGTTGCAAAATCGGTTTAATATAACAAATCGTAAGAGTAATGACACCGATCTTTTGCCAACTCAATGGAATGGTGATAGTGGCGTCTTTCGGGATTATGAGATTACAAATGATTCACTGTCAAGCTTGGAACAACTAAATCGGAGTGAACATTTTGAATACGGTCGTAATACCACATCCATTGATGAAGACTACCACCGAGAAAAGGTGCAGTCTAAAAAGAGTACTTGGAACATAATCAAACAAGCTCGATTTCCGCCAAACGGAAATACTGGGCCACATGTTGAAGGTTACTTTTGTGATTCACCATCCAAAGATTACTCCCACTTTGTAGTTGAGCGTATAGGTCCTAATGATACGGATTCACTTTTTGATCTTTATGGTTTGCTAGCCATGTGTCAATTACAGAATCAAATTATTGCTATACCAAGTTATGGTGAATTTTGCCAAAGAGAAGAACTCACTGACACCTGTTGTCGCCCATGGTCACTACCCAATTATGCTGCACTTCTGGTCAATAAGAGCTCTTGCTTTGATTTAAATGTATAAATCCGTTTTATTATTATGAATTTTTTTTTTTGCAAAGTTTCATTATTTTTCAGACTACGGACGTTGTCACGCTACAAAATTTATTGGTGATGTGTTTCGAATATTATCACGACTTAAAGTTAAGTAATGATTGCAGCGAGTTTAGCCCCTGTCAAGCGCCAAGCGAATGTACCCACGGAAATATTGTTTATAATATTTTACATTTTTTGACCGATTACAATTTCATTCGTATGAATGTAAGTAAAATTAATTAACATAGTCAAATTGAAATTTAACATTCACTACATTTAACAGGACACAACAGTATTTATGAAATATGCAATGATATTTGTACCTGTAGCATCTACATCAAAAATTCTTCCATTATTTCATGAATGGGAAGATACGTAAGTATATAATTTTATACAAGAGTTATATAACGTACCAACATACAGGAATTTTATATATATACACATCTATTAAACTCGACGTAATGTATATCTATCAATTGGCGCGTCTCTGGTTTGTTTCTTTTTTGATTGCTCGATTGCAGGAATATTGTAGCTAACTTGATAAGTAGTTACTCCCGTTATATACAATTTATTTATTTCGTCATGAAATTTATCCCTCTCGTGTTTTGGCATCATACCATACAGAACATCTTTGAATCGTTCCAGTTCTTTTACGCGATTGTAGTAAGTACCGTAAGTGGTTTCGTAATATTTCAAGTTACTCTTTTCGTGTGCTGTTCTTAAGAAACGTTGAGACTCCTTCTTGGAATAAAAATAATTTGGTGAATAGGTTACCATATATGTACTTTTTTCTAAATCTCTTAACATTTTTTCAATTAATTTAGTGTCAACATCGGGACATCTAAAAAACATTTTAAACAATTCTTTTTTGCAGTTCTCCAAACGTTTTACAAAATCTTTATATTCCTCCATGCCAACCGTAGTTTTAGGCCATACTTTGCTTTTTGCTTGGATGCCATTTGTCTGTAAGGGAAACCAATAGTAATTGCTTATAAGCGGTTCATCAGGTTGCTCAATTTTCGGGGCTCTATTAGCAAAATTATTTGACTTCCTGGTTCTGAAGTCAAACTTGTACGTGGTCAAATGATTTCCGCAACAATCCAACATTTTCCAACCAACTAAGAGTATTGTCCAAGAGCACAAAAATAAGCTATAATGTAGTTTTAATATTATATCACAGAATTTATGTAGATAAAATTTTTTGTTATGAGTTTATATTAAATATAAATGTAATTGCTTTCATATAAATTTTTTTTCCATTTTTTCAGTGAATTAAAAAATGAACTTGTTCAGGTAGTGTCAATGGACTTGGGACTTGAAAATGAACTATTTAATGAGTCGTTGCTTACGGACGTTTGGCTGGTCTCATTAGGCGGCATCTTCGTTATGACATGTATTTGGTTGTATACTACGTCGATTTTCGTTACGTTGATGGTCTGTGTAGCAGTGCTGTTTTCATTGGGTTTAGCATATTTTGCCTATACTTTGGTCTTTAAAATGTCATTCTTTCCATATATGAACTTATTGGCTGTGGTTGTAATAATAGGTAAATAAATTTATTTCTTTCCTTATGATATTTAAAAATAGTTTGCAACAAAGTATTTTAAAATTTATTTTCAGGTATTGGGGCTGACAATGCATTTCTTTTCGTAAAGATTTGGCAATGCGTTCTAGCAGAGCGTTTCACCAAGTCAGCAAAGTCAACCTCTTCTACTCACGCAACACCAATTGTTGAGGGCGGAAGTGAGCACACCGAAACTCTGCAGAACTTAATGGCATCCGCATTTCATCATTCAGCATTATCAATGTTTGTATCTTCGCTAACCACTGCTACAGCTTTCTTTTCGTCGTATACTAGCTCCATAACGGCTATTAAATGCTTTGGGTAAGATACATTTTTTTGTTTTCAATACAATTTTGCGACTTTATTCTTTATATTTTATTAATATATTTTTATATTTGCAAAACTGTCTTGATTAATATTTATTTTTTAATGAATTTATAGTGTATTTGCGGGAACGGTAGCTGTAACTAATTATTTCCTTATGATAACTTGGCTGCCTGCTGTCGTCTGCATAATGGAACGCTTATCTGCTTGTGCAAGTTGCAATAGTAAACTTCCAATACAAAAGCTCTTGCTTATGTGCAATAAGTCAATTACAAAGTTCTGTCATCTATATGAGACAGCTATAACGAAGGCTGTGATGAATTATTCAATAATATGGATATGCTTATTTGGTAATATAAAGCTTTCTAAATATAAAAATGGATATATTATTTAATATTTAATATTTAAAAAAATTATTAAATTGTTTAAGAAGATGCATAGTTAAAATAATTGTAATTGATTTTCATAGGTACGATAGGATTATGCAGCACAGTTATTGTATTGTATGCGCCTGGGCTGCAGTTGCCGGATACCGACCATTTTCAACTATTTTCAAGTAGCCATCCATTCGAAATCTATAATAGTAAAATGAAAAATGAGTTTTGGTTTGAGAAATCGATGTCGGTAAGTACTTCAAAATGAATTATAATTCGATACTAGCGATGTTTAATAAACCCACAAATATTCCGTTTCGATATAATCTTTATCTTTTTAAGGCTTATGAAAATTTTAAATTACCAATGCGCTTCGTTTGGGGTATACAACCAGTTGATGATGGCGACTACACTGATCCTTTTTCCCATGGGAACTTGTATTTTGACAATAGTTTTAATATATCTACAAAGGCTGCTCAAGTTTGGTTGCTAGATTTCTGTAAAAAAATAAGAAAACAGCCATTCTATGAAATTACTTTTGGTTTATTATTGCCGAATTGCTTCATTGAAAATTTTATATCCCTAATGGATCGCATGTGAGTTAAATAATATAATAAATCTGACATTTATTTTTAAAAAACAAATATCTTAATGTATCGTGTATTTTATTTTACGTGAAAATGTAATTTATTTCCAGGTGTATAGATGGTATGGATAATACGGATCGCACACCTTGTTGCGACGTATCAAAGTTTCCTTTCGAGCCACACGTCTTCGATATTTGCTTGCCACAAAGTATGTCCTCGCTTTACGCTACTCCGCGGGAGTACTACACTCCTGGTGTTGCCGGGCCGAGATTCTTGGCCGACAGGCGAAGCAATTCAATACTACAAACTCATAATGAAATTTCAATTAGTAATACATCACAACATGTTACGCTGGCACCACCACAAGTAAAAGCCTTGGTGCTAGAGTTCGAATCGAATGTGGCCTACACAACGGCCTACACGGAAGTCAAAAAATTTGTACAATCAGTGGAGCTGTGGCTTGCCAACGAGTTGCGGGAGGCACCGCCGGAAATGCAGGGCGGTTGGTTTACCAGTGAACTTAAGTTCTTTGACACCCAAAGTACACTTAGTCACGATACGTTAGTAGCGATTTCAGTTGCTATGAGTGCTTCGCTGTTGGTTTTACTTTTAGTTACTTTAAATGTTTTAGTATCTTTATATGCGGTGATTACAGTTTTACTTACAATTTTTACGACGGTGTCAATACTAATTTTACTCGGTTGGAAATTAAATGTGCTTGAAAGTATAGCTGTGAGCACTGCCATCGGATTGGCAGTCGATTTCAGCTTACACTACGGTATACATTATCGCATGTCGCCGACAAAGGAGCGTCTGGCCGCTAGCCAATTCACCTTATCACGGATTGTGGGGCCAACGTCTATGGCAGCAATCACTACAGGTGCTGCTGGTGCTTTAATGCTGGCGTCTAACGTACTGCCATATATACAGATTGGTTTATTTTTGGTTATTGTAATGGTTGTCAGCTGGTTATATGGTACATTTTTTCTTATGAG
This sequence comes from Bactrocera latifrons, assembly GCF_001853355.1. Classification (NCBI taxonomy): domain Eukaryota; kingdom Metazoa; phylum Arthropoda; class Insecta; order Diptera; family Tephritidae; genus Bactrocera; species Bactrocera latifrons. The sequence goes on from NW_017535197.1 coordinate 140,091, forward strand.
CCTGCTAAAAACGGCTGGTCCGCAATACGGTTTCATGCAATTCAGTTATCCGTTAATGAATAAAGGATCGTCAACTACTGGCAATAAGTACTATGAAAGGTAAGACCTAACGCAATTAAAAAATTAACATACTTACACTTTCAAAATACATATTCAAATTATATTTCAATGCATATATTTACAAAAATAGTATGTATTTTATTTTCTAATTCAGAAAACAAAGTCAAGTAATTGCGAGCGAACAGTTATTAACACCGTCAAGTTCCGCTGTCGGCGAACTAATAAACTCGGAAACCCATGAACTCGAGTCACTCACATCAAGTTCATTAATTAAAACTATTTCTGGTACAGAAAGCTCTCATCCGCTGAGTGTTGATTTCGAACATTCATTCAATAATAAACACGATATTACCAGCGCCAATTTTTCTACCGTCAACGATCACAAGAGTCCGTCTATTGAAAGTCCTGAGTTACATGTTACAAACTAAGATACCTATGCAACAATTTTTGGTAAACTGTATACGATCATTTGCATGCATACATATTTACTAATATTAATGTTTATATTAATTAGAACTTACCATGCTTTACGCAACTAAAAGCACAAATTGCATATGTACTATATAGTTAATATTTTCGAGGTAATGAATAAAATATTAATTGTTTGTTACTAGCATTTAATTGCTAACTTACATATTTGAATCAGTACAGATTCGCTAAATATTTGTAAAACGTATTAAAAAACTTAATATGTAGATTAAAAATTAAAGATTTTTTATAAGCAGACCTCCCACGGTGAATGGCTCTAACTCAAACTGCTACCCATTTAAGTGGTTTATATATCCGGCAACACAAGTTAAATACCCTATATTATATCATGTAGTATTATTTAAGTGTTAAAATTCGTAAGGCCTAGTTATTTAATGAAAAAAAAAATAAACACGTTAAGAAGTATAGTTAGTCTTCCGTTAGCAATCATAACCAAATAAATTTAATTTAGTTCTATCGAGTACCTTACTATTTTAAAGCAGCTACGGCTACTTGAGCTCTCGAGCGAGGCGAGTTTCTTTGCTCTCCCGTGTACACAATACACCATTCAGTACTTGTTGATCAGACTTCATACGAGGACCAATCACAAAGCTGTACACGCACAGCACGCTAAAATATATTTAAAAATTAATGACAAATCGATTTTTTTTTAACTTTGTTTTCTATGAAAATTATTTAAAAAAATATATAAACAAGCAATTTATATTTTAATTTTAATATTACATATGTTCAGTATTTTGAGGTTCTGCGGTCAGATATAAATCAGTTTTAACCAATATTAAAATTTTTTTCCACTTATGTTCCATTTTATTTCGTGTTTCATTCATGCCACTGTAAATTTCCGAAAATGTTGTTACGTTATTTTACATTTCAGGTGACGATATGTATTTGTGTAACCGTTAGGTTGACGTTGGTCATAGTCGTTTTACAATTAAAAACAAATTTAGACGAAATTGTGTGGCTTTCCAAATTTTTAGTTCCTACAAAATTTTCTCTTCCGATTTTATTTATAATAATTTGTTTCACTAATGAATATACACAATTTAATTTTTAGACCTACTATTAATAATTCGGTTTGCAGTAAGTTATAGAGATCAACCCTCATCTATCAATACTTCTATTTAATACATCATTATTAATATTATTCTATTATATATAATATATGTAATTATATAATGCACATATATCGATTCATTCATTTTTATAAATAAAATAATATACATAGATACTTCATGAAACGTAATTTCAGGTGCAAATGTATGAGAAATTAAATTATATAATATAGTTCTTTATATGCTAGTTAGTATAAGAGTTTTATATGTCCAATGTGTGTAGCATTAATTAGGAATAATTTAAAATAAATCAAATGTTGGATTAAATTGTTTCGTTAATCCACAATTATACACTATGTTGCATTCCTAGATGTATATGAAATCATATGTACAACAAATTGTTTTGATGCTAATGACACAAAATATAATACATAATATAATCAAGACTACGGAATGTTGTGAACAAAAGGTGCAAACGTCAATATGTAGTATATTTAATTAATTTACAATAATATAAATATTCGAGTACAGTAAAGCTAAAAACATAGATATATATAATGCAGAGTTTAAGTTCAATGTACTTCCACTGTCAAAAGAAACAAATAATAATAGACGTATAGATAACTGTGATATGATAAAAATATAGTTTAATAAACCGTAATTATAATACTTTGAATTAAAAATAATTGAATTTATTCCGAAATATGTGTAGTTATGTATAAATATATATACAATATATGTAATATGAAGTTTTTAATAAAAATAGTATTTGTTATAATAAACAAAGGTTCGTTATTATTTTGTACCAAAAATTCCACTAATTACAAAAACCAAAATATCGCTTAATTAATCAAAGAATGAAACCGTTTCTAAGTATGTTTATGATTTTTGTTTCGGTTCCGTTATTCACGATATATCATCCTACCTCTAGATTTCTTCCCGTGTGCATTCTTTTCGCTTCCAAACTTGCCCAAGGCATTCACCGGACCCAGCACACTTTACCTGGTGTATCCAGCTAAATAGTAATTTTTTCCAAAATTACATAAACATATGAACCGTTTCAGGCGCTTCAAAATGTTCCAAATTCTTCATCATGCAGTTATGACACCTATATGTTAAGTGGTTCCGAGAAATAATCAGGTTCTTGAGGTGTACTAAATTTCAGGGCGATATCTCAAAAACTGCAGAACTAGTTATACAGACAGATAGGCCGACGGAGAAGCGGTGTTAAAATTCGCGTGAAGCGTGACTACTGACTTCTCTTGGACCTAGGAACTAAACTCCACCTGATATGCGTGGCTTATTGGCCAACCAAATTAACCTTACCTAAATATTTTGTAAAGTATCCGACAAGCTTCGTGGCAAACTTAATATACTTAACTTAAACTTAATATATTATAATTTGCTTAATATACTTTGTTCAGGATGTACTTACAAAAAATGGGTCTGTTTTAGGGAGACAAGTAAGCCACAATCCTATCAAATATTTCAGACTGATCCGTACAGGAAGAAGAAATAAGTTCAGTATCTGACAGTTTTCTACAAAAATAATCACAGTTAAGCATAATATTTGTTCTTATTTGGAATACGTTTTTATTTATATTCATTTTTAATTAAATTCATATTATATGTGAGTAATACCATGCAAAGAATTCTTTAGTTTTAAAAACATAGTTATTAGTCTAACATTTCTCTGCTCTGGTATAGGTCGAGTTAAATTGCATTTAAATCAACTTGCAGAGCTCACACATACAATGTACAATAAACGAAATTTCGGTGTAATGGCTTTCTTCTTGTTCTAAAGATACTCCACAATATCGCATTTGATAGATATGTTCGGACAACTTTGACCCACAACATTTCGACCACGATAGTTAGGGCTCTTTTCAGTGAGCAATTTTCGGAATATGGGCAATATTGCTGTTTCTCCATCTAGTAACTCTGTCTCCGAACTAGCACCATAAATTGACGATTCGATTTTATTTCGATGCTTACGTTGCTTATCTGGTGCTACATTTGGGGAGGAATGATGATGTGCAGCATGTTGTATACTACTCATCTTGTTGAGTTTGCGCTGTGTAATGCACTGCGTAGCTGGCGGTGTTGGCTCACGTTCACGTTCGCTGTCGGTCTCGCTTTGGCATACCGTTCCCTTCTGCGGTTTATGACGATGTTTATTACGATTCTTTTCTGACACTGAACGTTGTATGGGTGACGTCGACTGGTTATATGGAATGATATGACTGTGTTCCGAACAACGTTGTGGACTGGCATAGTTGCGCGGTGACTGGCGTGAATGTTGTTTGGCATGCGAAAGTGTATGGGTGTCCCATAGGTCGCTTTGGGAGACCACAAAATTAGACTTCATGGCATTGGTTCCACGACGGCTGTCCGATGTTGTGGGTGCTTCAAAAGAGACTCAGCTCAAAATACTAAACAATCAGGAAATCGTTATTTTACTCACTCTTTATGACGTTATTGCTTTTCGTATATGGAGCATGTGGGCAAGAACCGTTTAGATCATTATTGGAATTAGAAATATTTGTAGCGGAATTTCTATGATTATGTGCGGTCTTTGGATAGGCGGTAGGAGTCTGACTTCCACTGTCATAATGCTAGAATAAAGAAATTTGATATAATTTATTGATTGAAAGCATAAAAAACTTTCTAAGACTCTGCATCTTCAACTCTAATATTTCCTTACCCTGGACGCCACTGATTGCCGACGCTCCCGCAGTTGTGAATCTTCGCTTCTTTTGATATTGTTGCATTCTTGCTTTTTCATACCCGGTATGGGATCGGTTTGAGCTGAAACTGAGTTTCGTTTCTCCCCCGGTCTCCGGTAAGTGAGATCATCATGCTTTACAGCTTGTAATGGTGGTTGTTGTTGTTGTAGTTGCTGCTGTAATTGTTGTTGTATGGGTTGCATTGATTGCATTTGAGTTTGTTTATGGTGCGAATTCGATCCAGTAACTAAGCCGGTGGATTGGACCACGCCATCTTGGATTTGTGTTAAAGACTTCATGGACTTCTTTTTACTAAAAAGTTGATTCAAGTCACATATTTCAAATTAACGGTATAGTTGTATGGGTGTTTAAGAAAACAAAAAACCTACGGTGGCAAGGATGGAGCGATTGTCGTTGACTGTACCGAAACCATGGAGCTATCCATATCTACATGTGTAGATGTTACGCTGTCAACTGAAGTAAGTTCCGTTACTTCTACAAAAATAAAAATAAAAGTGGTTAAAATTCGAATGAGAACTTAAGTTTTTTTTTAATTAAATGCAGTTACTAAGAATTTTTCAAAGTTTAAGTTTTTAAGTCTTTAAACTAGGCTAATTTCATTAAACACCTGTTGTGCTGGGCATTTCCCGTCGTACTGGCGGTGCAGACAATCTAGCTGTATCACTGAGTATTGGTTCCGAGTCCCCGCCAATACCACCAGTACATGTGACGCCATCAATCCACTTGCGAGCTTCAGGTCCAAGTTTTCTTATAAGAGCTTGCAGTTCGTTTTCTTTCTCCATAAGAACTTTGCGGAATCGACAATTCGTGTTTTTCACATCACGTAGACGTTGCTCCAATTCACAGACGGATGAATCGCGTCGATTTTTCGACATTGGACGCAAGGTGGCGCGTACGCGCTTATCAACAACACCTTGTGGGTTGCGTTTCAGTTCGACCAGCTTTAAGTCAAGCAGAAAAAAACAAAACACTTTTAAGTATTACACATTTTATCGTTGATATTAGATAGATATACATAACAGGTGAATTTCTAGTATATAAAGTTGAAAGTTTTGAAATTGTTGTAACTAAGCAAATAATAATCACCAATGCAAAAGTGTGAAAGCGATAGAATTACGAGTAAGCTAAATTAGAAATAAATGTAAAGCAAATATGAACTCAAATTGACACATAAGTATAATCGTAAAGGATTTTGGACAAACGTGATATGTATACACCAAATATTCTATATTTATCCTACTTATTTATTATATCTATATTTACACCATTGTCAAATTTTTAGAATATTATCAAAGAATTTTGTAAAAAATTGGTGTAAAAGCCCGAATCCGGTTAGTAAGTTAAAATTTTTACTTTATTATTTAACGGATTTAAATTTTTTTATATAAAAAGAACATATTTTTTTCATTAACAGACTTGACTTCGTTTGTTAGAAACTGTCATTGTCTTCAATGTAGTGTATAGCACAGTTAAAGAGCATCTAATCAAAATATTTCATTCGAAAAAAACTATTTAACATTTTTTATAGATATATTTTTTTAGTGTTTTAAGGTTCACTGGAAAATTAAAAGTTGGAAAATTTAGGTGCTACATGGTTAGACGCTCATCAAACACATATTTAAATATGCCAATAGCTCATTAAATTTTGTCCATAATTACGATAACAGTAAATCTTAAATTTAATTTAAAAATACAGCTACAAAAACTACAAAACTTCCTTACTACCAGTCTTACTTTCGGTACGAACACCAAACATAATGTTGCTGTCGTACAAAAAATTATAAAAAATGAGAGTAAGACAAAAACTAAATCCTTGCGATCGGAGAGCACCAACGAAATAGCGGCACCGGCTATACATGTTATGAAGACATTGTAAACGGAAAATCCAATATGTTTGGAGTCATTTAAGGCCGGAATGGAAACATGACGTGTCTCCCAAGCCAGGAAAGCACCAAATACCTTAAAAACAATAAATAAAATATGATAATATTAATATTAATTTTTGATATATAAATGAGGAAAGAAATCACAGTTAAAATATTACATACCAGTAGAAGGCCTTTATAAGCATATATTATACTAACAAATATCGTCATGTGCTCTGATTGGCAGTATTCATTTTCAGGTATAACCAAAACATCGTCCATTGACTCGTGATGCTAAAATTTATATTTAAATAGTATTTGAACCGTAATTATAAGCGTTTCAATATTAATTTTTCCTACCCTTGGTTCTAATTGTTTGGTGTCACGATAGAAGGGATCGGCTACTTGCCATGTCGTTATAATAGCAATATCAATAGCCAATAATATACCCACTACCATAAACAATTGATAGTCCTTTATGACTTTTTTATTTAGCTTTAGATCGGTGAATATGGAGTGCACACGCCAAGTTTTCGAAAACATCGCACCAAACGCTAAACTGAAGCCGGCCATAAGTATCCACGCGCGTGCTGTGCATATGTAGGGAAATGCAGCCACACTGCTCAAGGTGGTGTCCAAGCCCAGAAATATAACACTCATATAAGTGAGCATACAACCAATGATTATGAGATTATTGAGATGTGGACTTGACATTTTTATATATCTGCAAAAATAATAATAATAGAAACAATTTAAGTAAGCTTAGTGGTATGCTTAGTTATGTATATCTAACAGGGTCGTGATTTTGATCTTAACTGTCTTTTTAACGAGATTTTTAAATGATTACGATGGCGGTGTGATTGATATCTTGCACAAAATATAAAACTATATGTGCAATGCAATGACCTCCTGATTCGACTGCCCGGCGAGAAATCACCAAGAGATGTTTCTAAAATTCACGGACCACGTCCACACGCAATAAAACACATTAAAAAATTAAATAAAACTATAATACCCTAGATAGTTTCTATACAAAAACTTGATTTTGATCAATTTAGTTTGTTTGACAGCTTTATGCCAAAATAGTCCGATCAATACATGCCAAATTGCCTGAAGTTATCTTTTTAAATAAAAACGTTAAGGATATATATTTTTATATGTTATAAAGGTGCGATTTAGCGTTTCTCACATATGAGCAACTTCTTGAAGAGCAGAAATTTTTGAGCGATATCTCAAAAACTGAGGAAATACTTAAAGAGACAGACGGACGGAACGACGGACATGGCTAGATCAACTAGGCTCGATGATAGCTGATCATTTACGAGTATGTATATATTTAATAGGGTATCCGACGTTTCCGTCTGGCGGTTGCAGACTTCGTGCAAACTTAAAACTTAAAAGGCTCAGGCATAAAAACATTGTAACCGTCTTATAAGTTTGAACACGATAAAACCATAGTCAAATTTTTTTCAAGCCTATGTACTCATGCACCGTCCTCGTGTGATAATTTTGTTTAAAGAATCTATGGTTTCACGAATTCGTATTCAAAAATGAATTTTTTCACTCACCTTTGATTTCGATATTTTATGTTAAAAGCTAAGAAAACGCAGGCTACTATGATGCCAATCACCGAAGCACTCGCTGATACTATATAAATGGTTAAGTTCACTTGGCTGTGCTCAATGTATATTAATGTACGGTCCTTTGGTGGAGTTCGACCGACCTAATTATTACAAAGAATTACTTTCTTTTACTTTTCATTAATTATTTTTAATATTTATATTGTTCATCTATAGGTTATACAAAATTGTATATATTAATAATTAGTATAAACTAAAAATAGGAATAAATAACTATAACTGAGGACTAATTTGACAAAAAATTATAAGGTTTGATAAAATATCATTTTTGTTTTTACTCAAAATCTTAAAAATTTCACTTACCCATCTAACTGGTTTTCCTAAAGTTAAATCCAAGTGACTTAATTGTGAGTGATATTCACCAATCTTTTCAGCTTGACCCAATTGAAATTGTGTAATGAGAATGTTGGCTTTGCGCTCGTTGTTGTAGAAACGTACGGGACCCTTTAAATGTGAAGCGATTATATAAATTTGAAAATAATACATTGTTAGGTATGCTTTAGATTTTTATTCAATAAGACAGGCCTCTAATGAAACAAATATATTTTGTTAATTAGCCATACCGTAACTCCTTCAAATGAAGTATTCCGCAGTGCTTCTAAAAACACAAGTTCCCAATCTTTTACACGATAATCAAAGTGCGTTAGAAAATCTTCTCGCTTCTGCGCAACATATTGAATAGCCAACGCAGCTGCCCAGATCCCATCATAAGTATAACCATGAAAGCGGGAATATTCGGTTCCGCGCAAACTATCATATTCCGAGAGATACTCATCGGCAGTCTGCAATCGAAATCAATGTTTATTAATACAAATGCATATATCCATATATGGACAGCGAAAGTTTTAGAATCTTACAATCCCAGCAACGGTTATGTCACCACTTGTTGACAGCGGTAGCAAGTCCACCAGAATGGTGCCTTCAAGCGCGGCTGCAATCTCATCCACCGTACACTCAGTATCGATTGTTGCATTCCACCACTCCGTTGAATAGGTCGCCATAATCAGCCACTGATAAGCACGCCCGTACATTTCCAACCTACCAAGATACCAAAAGTAACCAGTTATTCGCTTTGTAGCCTTTTCTTCTCACTTCATCCAGATTCATGCATTAAAGCCTTCGCTTACCTATAAGCTTCACAAAACACTTTGCGAGCGTAATGCTCATTAAAATTTCCAAGAATAATGCGTACGTCCTTTTCGCGTAATTTCTTCAGTGGTTCATTTACATCGTTAACAAAACTTTGTGTCTCAACCACTTCCAATTGCATAGAGTCTAGATCGGCTACCATATGGTTATGCGGCAAGGAATAGCGTGGTTCATTTTGATACAATGTACCGACACGCGTCCAATTGAATTCCTTAAGTAATGCCAGACGTGGCGCATTAAAAGCATTCTCCGATGGCACTACACGAAAGAAATTGGGAAATGCGTCCTTCGTAAACATGGGATGGGTATCGGCGTACGATAATTGTGTCAGATGCCAATGCTTACTGGCCTTAGCTATAGGATCTGTTACGTGTGTACAAGCAGCTCCGAAGAGCATCAACTTATTGGGACCTGAGTGCATCATATCGAAGAAGGACTTAACACCAACTGCGGCATTGCACTATGAAAAAATCAAAGAAAAATATGTATTACCACATATTGGTAAAATAGTATTAGAAATGTTAACTTACCTCCGTGTCGTTCCACCACATGTGCAAACGATAATTAATTAAGATTGTTGGATGTTCATTCACATGGGAAAGTGCCAATTTAACGCTGGGCATAACCCCGCGGCCTATGCAAAAAAAAAAAAAAAAATCATGAGTATGCAAAGCGAAAAGTGAGAGGTATAATTATACAAAAAGCGTACATTTTTTTAATTTCTCCAATTATGGAATGTGATTTTTGATTTCTCGAGGCTAATAATTACGGAAATCTTTAGAATTTCCCTCACCTGTATCGGAATTCTCCACTCCATCACCGTATGGGAAGAAACCGGCAATGTAAACATCCGAACGTTTCGCAGTTCGGCCTTTACTGCAATATATTAATCCCAGGACACATACACAAGCAAACAGTGCTCGGGTTTTCAATGCCATTTTCAAAAGCCTTCAAATAAAAAGCACAAATTATACATAGAAATTAATTAAATTATTTATTACATACATTACAAGTAACTTTCTCAATTAAATATCATTTATTTATTTATTTTATTTTATAAATTCCATATACATATGTATGTATATATTATATTTTTTATTTATCCTTACTATTTATTTTTTTAGTTTTATTTATTATAGAGTGACTCACCTTTCTTGTAGGCTTTTAATGCCTTTCTCAATAAATTTAAACAATTTGTAAATTCTCTGACAACTTTATACAGTCCAACATGTGGACCTATTACCTAATAGTAAATTTACCTTTTAAATCCTTCGTAGATTTTCGCAAACACTTAAAACTGCATTTTTACTTTCGCATAATACACTCACATTGTAATATGTTACTAAAAATAAAATTTTATAAAATATTCTACACTTTGTATAACGTACTTATATTATGGACAAGTGAAAATTATGTATCCTTTATGCATGACAAGTACTGACAAGGATATGTTGATCCATAAAGAGCATGCGCTTGATTTTGACATCGCCACGAGCTCTTTATCCAAAAATAAAGTAATAACATAATATAATAAATAACATTTGTTTATTTATTTACATACTTGTGCTAAACAGTTATTAATTACATTATGATATATCAGGATGTCATTATTTTTCGGTTGTGAAATTGTTAGACTACTCGTTGGCGCTTCTAAAATAAAATTAATATTTTAAATTTGAATGTTAAGGCAAACGTCGTCATATAGTATTAATTATACAAAATTATGTAAAAAAGAAAAAACACCTTAAATTTGTTGTTATTTAATCGAGGTAATGTCATGACTACTATTAACTGGTTTAGAAATACTTAAACACTTAAAATTTAGCATTTAAAGCCCCAACACATATTTATACTCTGAACGGTGTTTGCTGAGTGTATCAAGAAGTTTGTAATGCCTAGAAGAAACGTCCGAGACCTTACAAAGAATGTACAATTTTGTAAAAGTGACAAGTTGTGTCGATTTAGCCAGTCCATCTTTCTGACTGTATACACGCCTACTAGTCCCTCAGCTTTTTTCTTTGCACATTTGTGAGAGTCGCCGAAATCGCATTACTATAGCACATAGCTGCCCTACAATCTGATCGATCAAAATAAAGTTCTTGAGTGGGAAACTTTTTTTTTTTTTTTTTGACAAGATATCTTCACGAAATTTGGCACCAAATACCATAATGTCCAAGGCAACAGTAAAATCTGCGATCAAATTTTTTAGATCGGAACACTATAGCATATAGCTTCAAGACAAAAAGCCTGATCAATATCAAGATAAAGACCTCTGTAAACCCCTCTATGCTATAAAAAATGCAACAGGGTATTATAGCTTCGGTATAGCCGAAGTTAACGATTTTTCTTGTTTTGCTTTTTAACGACAATATTTTGATATCTTAAATGGCTAAGGTGTAATCTCAGCTCTGCCGTGTCTGAAGCCGAATTTTGGTGGTTTTTTCACTTTGTGCACAGAAAAGGTTTAAGGGTTGAACGAGGAGCACATTTTTAACTGTTAATGAATTGCCTTGGTAACATTGCAGTACAAATGCAATAACATAAAGTCAATCAACATTGTCTTAATGCGATTGGAACAATTTCACAATTTGTATTTATTTGGCTTTCCATAGTGAAATGTGTATATTTGTTAAGAATGGAGGATTATGCACCAAGTCGTTTCAAAATGTTGGAGAAGATTGGTGAAGGAGTGCATGGCTACGTTTTTAAAGCAATCGATCTGCAACGACAAAAGTCCGTAGCTATTAAAAAGGTTGCATTAAAAAATAAATTTGGAAATATTTCACTAAATACTTTGCGCGAAATAAAAACATTGCAACTATGCCAATCGGAATATGTAAGATTAAAGATTTTTAAATACAAAAGATTACTTAATATCACATTTGTACATGTTTGTCAACTGTAGATAGTATCAATTATTGACATATATCCAGACTTAACCGGACTGTCGTTGGTATTGGAATATATGCCAGAAACTTTATATGGAAAACTGAGAAACGAGGTCGAACCACTAAGTAGGCAGCAAATTCGTAAATTTACATTAATGATGCTTAAAGGAATCGAATATCTGCACAATATGGGTATCATGCATAGAGTAAGTATCACAAAGCAAATACTTAAATTGTTATCTGACTCAAGTCAGGGATTAGAGACGAAATTTATTTGTGTATTGGTCAGTTCTGTGTATTGTGTATGTGAATTCCGTGTTTAAAACAAATTTCGTATTTAAAGCCATTCTAATTTGCAGGATATAAAACCAGCGAATCTGCTTCTAAGCGAAGATGAAAAGCTTAAAATTGCTGATTTTGGTTTAGCTCGTTTACATTTTCCAAAAGATGAAAGTAAACTATATTCACCACAAGTTTCTACGCGCTGGTATAGAGCTCCGGAGATATTATGGGGGAGTCAAAAGTATGGTCCAGCTGTGGACATGTGGGCATCAGGCTGTGTGTTTGCGGAAATGCTGAGAGGAGTGCCACTATTTTCTGTGCGTAAACAACATTGTTGACAATATTGAACGCTTATTTGATTTATACTTTTTCTTATTAGGGCGCAACTGATATCGAGCAACTGGCACTCGTAATAAGAACACTNNNNCAATGCGTGGCCAGATATTAATTTATTACCTGATTACGATAAAWTTCGGTAAGCCAACATATCGAAAATTATTATACTAGCATTTAAATATGTTTTACTCTGTGTGCCTTGAGTAAAAACCGCTAAAGTCGATTTAGGATATTTGAGAAATACTTTCTAACAACCCAAAATTTCTCCAAAAATAGTTTAGCGGTTTTTCCTTGTGGAACAAAAGCTGTTATTTCTGTGTATATTTGTTTTTTACTTAAAGATTTCCAAAGGCAGTTGGAATTCACTGGGATAACCTTTTCCCTAGTTGCACACACGCTGTTGAAATTAATTTGGTATCGAACTTAGTAGTGTATAATCCAAAGAACCGCCTAACAGCAGCTGAAGTAAGCAATACAAATCTCATTTATTAACTTGTTAATGATCTGTACACGGGTATTTTGTATTTAATATATTTATACATTTAATTTTCTTTTTGTACAAAACGCATTTTCACATTTTTTAATCATTTTTAATATACTACAACTTTAATATTATTATTTTTCAATTTATAAAATTTCCCATTCCGTTTTACAGGCATTAAGTCATGATTACTTCCAATGAGCTCAGAGGATTTTTAGTTTGTGAATAGCGCAACTATAAGAATCATTTATGTATGTAAATAAACCAAACATAAAAATATGAAAAGTTTTGCCAAAAAATTTTAAAAATAAATCTATTTTCAAAATATATTTTAAATGCTTAAATTTATATATAATTTTGTAAATATCACTATTTAATTATATTCCCGGAAATATAATATTTAATTCTTTCCCGAGTATATATGTATGTACTCATAAAACGGTTTTCTTAAATTTACATTTTTTATGTATAGATTTTATAAAAAATTAATTCTTATTATTATTATTATCGGAAACAATGAAAACGCAAAGTCCTTAGAAAAATTTACTATTAGTACAAGGAGCATTCCAAAGTAAACAGGCTTAAAAAAACAGAACAAATAGTTTTTTCGGCAAAATCTATTTATTTTATTCAAAATAGTCTACTTCTGATTCAATACAGCTTTTTGAACGATTCAAAAGCGTGTCGAACGAGTGTTTTAGCTTGTTGGCCGGTATGGCCGCCATTATGACGGTGTAAGCTTTTTGAATGGCCTCTACGTCTGCATAACACTTTCCTTTCATGGGCAAATGTATTTTTCCGAAAAGGAATATTTAACGCTTATTTGATTTATAATTTTTCTTATTAGGGCGCAACTGATATCGAGCAACTGGCACTCGTAATAAGAACACTGGGTCAATGCGTGGCCAGATATTAATTTATTACCTGATTACGATAAATTTCGGTAAGCCAACATATCGAAAATTATTATATTCGCATTTAAATATGTTTTACTCTGTATGCCTTGGGTAAAAACCGAAATTTTCACTGAAAAATCGATAAAGATAGCAGATTCTAACGCAAAAGTCGACATATAGATGGCTCCAACAGGGGCGCTTGATTTATAAAAGTCCTGCATACTTTGGAACGCACCTTGTATACCTAGGCATTAATTAAAATAAAATCACATGTATATATGAGCATAGGATCGTATATGTATGTAAGAATTTATTCTAACATAATTATTATTATTAAAAATCCTAAACTTTTCAATGCATGCATATTATTACGCCGCATTTCCAAGGTCAATTATTATTGCCGTTCAACGGCGGAAATATTACCAATGTCGTTGGCAATATTTTTGTGTGGGCATTCGTTATCTCGATAAATTAAATGCTAAATGACATTGAAATTTTAAATATATATACATATGTCCTATGTTTTTGTATAGAAGTACATATTATCTTACAAGTAGTACTGTTAAAGTAACAAGATAAACTTTCAGGCTAACTATTCTGATAACTACTATGACATATACGTGCTCATTGAAAATATGGCACCGGACAAAATTAGAGACAGCAAATAAGATTTTCGAGATAATACAATTGCCGATAATGTAAATCGACATACTATATACGATATTATACACGATGATTCATCATATAAACATTGTTTACCTTTATTTGCACATACCTATTTAAACAGCCGCGTATATTTATAAATTTGAAATGCGATGTGAAGTAAAAAAACTCTTTTTGCAAGCTTGTATGAACCACGGCAGCTTAAGCGTGGAACAAGTTAGTGAAATACTTGAGCCAATTTCTCAATCATGTTTGTATATTTGTATGTGCAATTGCTAAATTACTAAAGCTAGATTTTTCAGATGATGATACTGCTACATTGGGCGATGTGAAAAACTTGGTAAGGGAAATAAACAGCGATTTAAAAGAATGTAATCAAGAATTAAAATTCGTAACACATCCACTGCTTGGAAAGGAATATTTGGTATTTGGCCTAACGTTCGAAACACCCGCGAGTAAACTTCAGCACCATTATCGTGAAGCAGATCAGTTATATTTCGCAAAGCTGGTAGAAACAATGGCTGTTCATGAAGACTACGGTATTTCGTGGGTTGATATGTATAATCTGCCGAACCTTCCTCAAACTGTCAAAAAGGACTTAACAAAAACGCGCGTTCAAGATTTGATAACAAAGTGGACGCAACAAGGTTATTTTCTGGAAAAATACGACAAAATATTTTTCGGGCCCCGGATGTTAGTTGAATATGCGAGCCATTTGAAAACCCATTTTTCTGATTACATCAAAGATTGTCCGCTTTGTAAAAATGTAGTTTTGTGGGTAAGATTAAAAAATAATAGCTATATTAGACAAATTATATAATTTTGATATTATTAGGACACAAAATGTGATCGATGTGAAATTAAATTTCATAAGGAATGCATACGAACATTTTTAAAACGAAAATCGAATTGTCCATCCTGTAACCAAGTTTGGAGTACACCGTTAAATTAACTTTCCACTATTTGTTTACAATCACATGTTATTACTGATAAATTACTTAATAGAAAATATTTGTTGGTTTATTCTTTATAAAATTAGCATAAGTCATCTAACAATAGGCACAGAAAACATGCTGTTTCGATGGGGTGGACAATAAGGCTGGTGGTGTTAGATGATGGGTTTACAACGCATCATAGCACGGTGGCAACCGCATTCTTTTTCTCTACCTTTGCTTGGTATATCATACAAACATTTCTATACTATGAATATCCTGCTTTTTGCGTCCAAGTTTGTCTGCTTAATAAAAAAAACTAAGCACTCACAATCCAAAGGTAAATTGAAACTCACCACAAAAGCCGTTATTGACAAAACACAAGTTGTATTCTTTTTTAAATGATACTTTATTTGTAAAATAAAATTATTAAAATACTTTAATTTACTACCTACCTTTGGTATTATTGAAACCCTCTTAGTATTCGGAGCGTAGAATGATAAATCCGGATCTCGGCATCCTTCGTCGTACTTAGTGCGATTATAGTAAAATATGCATTCTGTACACCAAGTCTTGTAAAAAATACGTATATAATAATTAGTAACATTTAAGGCTACTTGTTGCGAATGTTGTGCTATAACTCAAACTAAGAGTAGAGTGTATGGCTTGCACTACCTCATATACATATTAGTTGGTTTTTTTTTTTTTGTTGTCCTGATGTTGAATCGCAGAAAAAGATGTACCCATATGTTCTTACAAATATTTTACCAATCAAGAGTACATCCAAAAAAAAACTTTGTACATATAACCTGTAACGTGGTTAAACTTTTGAAGAACTCCTTATCGATTTCACGCTTACGTCAATTTATTATACTGTTTTAACAAGTTTTGTTTATAATTTAAAAACTATAACTAGAATTATAAGGGTAACTCAAATGGTGGTGTTAAGCAGATTCTGTTTCTTCATGATGTTTATTTTCGTCTAATTTTCTCAAAATTTTGCTGTATCATCATATTTAATACTTTTAATTATTAAATGCGTTTTATGAGAACTTATAAATGTCTTACAAGTAAAATTATAGTAAAAATTGAAAGATGTTAAGACAGGTGTTTTTAATACACAGAATATGAAAAAGCGATCAAAGTACGTATAAATTGTACTTTTCCATTTATGGGGTATTATGTGCTTCATATGTAGTGGATTACATTTAAATAATTTTGTTCACTACAAATATTCGGGTTTTGTTTCCTTTGTACTTGTGTGAATGTCAAATAAAATATTTAGTTTTTCTGTATAAATTTCCTTATTTGCCTATACAAATGTAGATTTGCGTTTGGACTGCAGTTGTCTGCATTATCTGTTATTCATCTTATTTCATTTCTCTTCCTGCCTGCCTGCCTGTGCCTAGACTGCCTGTCTCTCTGTTTGAAATTGTACTATGTACTTTACCTATTTACAAAAAAAGAAAAATTGTTATAAACAAATAAATTTCCATACACTTATTACTATATGAGTAACAATATTTTGCAGCTATTTTTCTTAAAAAAAAAAATTATAATACATATTAACGAAATTGGCTAATGGTAGGAAAAAAAAATTGTGTAACTAATAATAAAACCACTACGTAATAAATTATATTTGTATACCGAAAAAAAGTCTTACCTCATTCTTTAATATCTTCGGTTACCGCCACCCATGTTGCCACCACTTGGGCCTCCACCGGTGTTATAATTATTACCGCCAAAACCACCACTTTGTCCACCCACGTTTCCTACTTTATGAAAATGATTTTATTTTTAAGCATGTTACATTTTGTTAAAATTATTACCTTTGTTGTATTGATTATAAGGTGTGGAACGATTATTTCCGAAGTTGTTTCCCCTTTGAGGACCACCACCATAGCTTTGTTGGTATTCACTACCAAAATTGCCACCCCCATTATTTCCACTCCAGCCATTACTGGCACCATTTCCGGGACCCCCACCAAATCCGCCCCCATTATTCCAACCACCGTCATTACCAGACTGGTTATTCCAAGGTGCTGGCTGGTTATTCCAGTTACCTGGGCCGCTTGGACCACTTTGGCTGCCTCCAAAGTTCCCATTGTTACCAAAATTATTGCCACCCCAATTTCCTCCGTTTTGTCTATTATTACCACCCCATCCTTGATTGTTGCGGTCACCACCACGACCGCCACCTCTTCCTCCTTGTCCACGTCCACCTCCACCACCTCCTCCTTGACGTTCCATATCCTATATTTACGGAGATATCCAAAACAGAATTTTAGTGGAATTATCATTACTTTAAAAATATAAACTACTTGCCTGTTTAGCGATAGCCTTCTTTACATCAAGAACCTTATTTTTAATAGTATGATTCTTTTGTAGAATTATTTTATCGACGGGATCGTAGTCGTCGAATTCGATGAAGGCAAACCCACGTTTTTTCCCGGTTTCTTTATCCGCAACAATATTGATTCCAACAATATTACCATAAGACTTGAAGTATTCTCGTAAACACTCTTCGTCATGGTCATCACGGAGACCGCCTACAAACAATTTTTTAACAGTAGCACCTGCATTTGGACTGTCAATGTCTTGGCGCGGTACTGCCCTTTTAGGTTCCACGGTACGTCCATCAATTTTATGAGGACGAGCGTTTTGAGCATTATCAATCATATATGACTGTGAATATGTAATGAAACCGAAACCTCTGGAACGTTTTGTTTTGGGGTCTTTCATTACAACCACGTCAACAATGTTTCCCCATTTTTCAAAGTGCGCTTTTAAGCCATCGTCGGTGGTTCGGTAATCTAAACCACCAATGAAAAGCTTTCTTAATTGCTCAGGCTCGGTAATAGGCTGTAAATATAAAATAGTCAACATTTGTAGTTACTTTAATATATTTCTTCCACAATACAGAACATTATTACAATATCTATAAAAATATTACACCGAACACTATGAAAGACAGCAATAAAAAAAATTAGTCCGCCATTTTGTTTAAACACATGACGCTCAAGAATGACGCCGCGATTCTAACCAATGTTGGTAGTAACAGTAATAATTATTTTATTCGCCACTTCATTAGTATATACCTTACCATTTTAATATGTAAAGGAAAATTAATCAAAAATATTTACTTACCTCATCGTTGTAATTGCCATTCGAGTTTCCATTCTCAACATCCGCCATTTTTATTTAAGATATATATTTTAAACCCGTGGAACTAAATATGATATTTTATATATCAATTGCAAGGCCAATGACAATTTCTATCACACGAAGGATAATAATTAAATTATTTTTGACCGAAACCGAAGCGCACTGAATCAATACTGCTGTCGTTGCCTGCGAAAATGGCGACTCAACGACGATAAAAGGAAGCAAAAACACGCCGGTAAATTAATCACTTATCGATAATTTTGGAAACATTTCGAAAGCATATTTCGCGCCCACCATCGGATACATACTTAAGACTTTTCTTGTTACAACTAATTTTGCAGGCTATAGCTTATTGAAACAACAACAAAAAATTAAATAGTTTCAATTATACTATGTTCGGACCGACATTGAAACCTTTTGAAAACACATTTGTATGTTGTGGAATCTAAGTCGTTCGGACCGACAATATGTGTTTTCGATGAGTTTTCACTGACAACTATTAAAAGCGGTATTCTCTTACTCTTGCAAGATTGCACGATGACACAAAATGCAAAAATCCTTTACCGAAATATGCAAAGCCAAGAGAGCACCCATTGCAGAATCTAGTGATATATGATGGCAGGAAAATAAACATGGGTTTTGGTCTGACATATTTTACAGCCATTGCAATCAATTTTCTGCGTGTGTTTGTTGTTATGCCGTTGCACCAAAGGGAAAATTCTGCAATTTCTGAGCGGTGCAAGGTTTTGCAAGAGCAAGAGAATCGCCCTTATATGAGAATATCAAGCGACAGCTGTATTTGTATGTGGATTGTAAACAAATATCAAGTGACAATTTAGGGCCGGCAAAACATGTCTTCCAAAAACATCGATTAAACTAGAGCAGGCACCGATTATAATGAGTGGAATGTAAGTTTTCAATTAGTTTTCAGCGAAAACTGTGTTTTCGTTTGACAGATTTTACATGGACGAAAACACAAGTYTTCGTGCGAAAACCAGTTTTTGCCACGAAAACATGTTTTCGTTGTCGGTCCGAACATAGTATTATTAACATTACCAAGCATTGGTTGCCAATGGCGGCGATAAAAGAACTGTTTTGAACTTTTGGTTTGCAATATTGATCAATCGCGATTTATGCCATAAAATACTTAAACATTTTGAATTCCGGATCGCTTATTATGAATTGCGCTAACAATATTGAACATTTAGCACATTGTGTATGTAAATTTGTGCGCAAAATTTAATAAATAATAAGGCGAAACCTTGTTTTAACATTGTACTTTCAAAAAAAAAAACAATATTTTATAGCAATGAATATTAGCGCAATAAATATTGAGCTTGTAGCATGAACTTGCGATGCATTAATTTGTAATAAGAATCATGTTCCAATTATATCAATAAATATTGAACGTAAGACAAACATGCATTATTATTTTTAATTAATTTGGTATATATAATTTTAAAGAACATCCAATTTTGTGGCACTGAAGGATATTTTGTTTGTACCGACTGTAGGCACTTTAACAAGCTTCTATTTTTGTAAGAGTGGCAGCTCTGAACCCAAGCGAAAACCGCCATTTTTCTCTAGTGCAAATTGTTCAGTGGAAAAGTGGCTATTTCCGTTTTAATTGCCGAAGAGCTTGGTTGTATTTTTCTTGTGTGGAATAGAATTGGAAAAAAGTGATAACGTTATTAAAGTGAAGTTAATAATTTGTAGATTGATCTAACAGGCCTAAGAAAAGGTACACACCATTTGTAATAGCCAACTTGGGAAAAGTTGTCAAAAGGACTGTTAATTCATTAAAATATTGTATTGAGCGTCCATGTTGGATCCATATTTGCGTTTTAATTGCCAATTTATTACTAGGCACTTTTTTTTTATAACACCTCTATATATATGTAAATCAAAATTTGAAGTACTATTTTCTCATATTTAGAATACTACGAAACACACCCAAGCAATTATGGTCGGCTCAAGAGTTTACGTCGGTGGATTGCCGTATGGAGTTCGTGAAAGAGATTTGGAGCGGTTTTTTAAAGGTTATGGACGAACGCGAGATATATTGTTAAAAAATGGATATGGCTTCGTGGTAAGTGTGCATTATTTTTAAGTAAATCGATTTTAGGTTACTTTCGGTATACGATATATGTATATGTATTATGCTTTACTTTGTTGATTGCGCCGACGTATTAAGTTCTTTATAATTTTCAGGAATTCGAAGATTACAGAGATGCGGATGATGCAGTGTATGAGTTAAATGGGAAAGAATTGTTGGGAGAAAGGTACCTTACTTAAAATTGTGAAGTTATTTTTTTTTTATCGATATATTGTTGCAGAGTTGTTGTCGAACCTGCAAGAGGTACAGCTCGTGGTGGTCATAGAGACCGGTATGACGATCGATATGGTGGGCGCCGCGGTGGTGGTGGTCGCTATAATGACAAGTAAGTTTTTTTTTTTTTTTGTTTTTAGAAATAGTTATAATTGTTTTCTACTTTATGTGTGTGCTATTGGTATCTATATCGTTAAAATATCAATTGCTAAAGAGGCACTGATACTGAGTAGACATGATTTTTCAAAAATTCTCACTTTCCGTTATAAGTCACAAGAATTGCTACAAAAATGTAATTAAAATGATTGACAAAATAGTATTTACAAAAACTGCTACATGTTAAAGCAAATATATCACAAAATGTTCTTTGAACTCTGCTCATAATAACCTAGTTGAACGAGTAAATGACGCTGGATATACATACATATAATTATATTTATATATACAAAAGGGTAAAAGCGGCTAATGAGGTTAGAACTACAATGTCGTTTTGTGGTGCTTTATTATTATTATTTTTTTTTACCTTATCCAAGGGAAGTTTCAACATAAACTTTGCATTTGTAGTCTGGCAATATGTCCTGCTGTCTCTTATACACATCTAGATGTGTATAAGAGACAGGGATATACATACATATAATTATATTTATATATACAAAAGGGTAAAAGCGGCTAATGAGGTTAGAACTACAATGTCGTTTTGTGGTGCTTTATTATTATTATTTTTTTTTACCTTATCCAAGGGAAGTTTCAACATAAACTTTGCATTTGTAGTCTGGCAATATATCCTGACTAATAAGGGATTGTTAAAATTGAAAGTAATATATACATATGTATAAAATAGATTTTGCATTGTAAAACTTGCTGCAATCTAATTTTTTATTATAATTGCTCTGCTTTATGTTGTCAATTGAACCACACATGTCTAATATAATTAGAAATACATGTCCAGTAACAGCAGCAGTGTCACAACTAATTATAAATTCATTAAATTATTCACCAGAAACAAAAATTCCAGATCATCCTCTCGTTATGGACCGCCGTTACGAACAGAGTACCGTCTAATTGTGGAGAATTTATCGAGCCGCGTTAGTTGGCAGGTATGTACTTTATCACAAAGCTTAAGGTATAGTGCTAGCTTTAAAAGTTCTGCACATTCGTTGTGTATCAAAATGTTTTGTTAATATAGGAGATGTGTGTGACATATTTATCTATTAATATAACGCTTTTAAATAAGGTAGTTTGGTTAGCTTTAAAACAATTCCTATAGGGGTGTGGTCAATACATATGTCGGTTATTTTTTTTTTTAATCAATTCTTAAAACGTGATAAGGGAATGCAAAATAAACACGGCTAATAAAGGTTTTAATGAATATATAAAGTCACAGGATTAGAGGCCTTTTTTTCGTTATTTTTTTTTTAGTTTGATTAACAATTTTTTGCGTCTTTAGCATGTACTTTGTTTAACTACATTTGCAATAAATTATATTTCCTTCAAATAGTATCTTTGTTTATAAATGCTTAATTGACCGGTGTTATCCGATAAATTATTTTTTCTATACGAAAGAAATGCCACTAATGGGTTGACTGACAGATCATCACCTTGGTTGAAAGATGAAGCTAAGAGTATTTATTTGAGAAGAATTTATGTGAACTGTTTATGAGTACAAGAGCAATCAATCCGCTTGGCTTGGCTGGCTGCTCACTAGAAAACTCATGCGACCTCCCTGATTTTAAGGCGGGAAAGGCGGCCATTGCAGTGTGAAAGATATATGAGGACTCATCCTAATTGCAATCACTTACAATACCAATTCTTAAGAGACTGAAGGCACACGAACAAAAATGCCATTCTTGGAGGTAGATTGTTAACATTCATCCGGTTCCTGAGATGGTCATGATGTTGTTCCTTTAATGCGACCGAATGCAAAATCGAATTTGGGAATAATTCGCTTCTAATAAAATTTTTGGGCTTCGAGCAAGGAAAAATAAACAACCACATCCACCACTTAAAAATGTTTAGCCAGGACTTTGGAGCACTCACAGAGATAGGGTTAAAAAACATCTTTAATATAAAAATAACGGTAGAAGAATCGTGATCGATGTCAGAGCAACCTAATGAAGGCACATGAGCTGAAGAAGCGGACAAGAAACGCAATTATTCGATATATAATTTTCTGCCTTTGCAATTATATAGTTCGATGTCTGGTGCATATGAAATTTTTAAATGTACAAACTGAATGCGCTGGTTTTTTAAAATTAGGTACATATATTAAGAAAGTAAAATGTATTAAAAATGATTTAATTTTAGAATTGTCGAATTCCTTATAGCGTATAGCGATTGCAAAATAATCACAGAGTGTCGTACCAACGTAGAGCCTGTCGGACAAACCTTCCGAACGATTGCGATTACGAATGGTGTGCGAGTGGTGCCATAGAGCTTCTAATGCTCCTAATGACGCTTCTGACGGCTTCAGCAAACGTGCTTCCCAGGCTTTGATATGCTCTGACTATGGCTATTAAATCTGTTCCTTGTCCAAAAATTAGCGACGTGCAAAAGATGTCCTATAACTGGTCTACTGCTTAGGTGGTACTTAATGTAGAACATCGATGTCGTCGACTGAACCGTATCTAACCGGCCTACCAATAGTTCTTTCTGGTGATGAGGGACCGTAGAAAATATCAGCAAACCAACAGTCAAACCTAGATGCGATGTTGATGGGTGGTGGCAGTCAAGAGAGTGCATCATCATACCTCCATTCTGGAGGTCTGAACTCATTTCCCTTTATTTACAGTAGAAGAAACATTATTTCCGAAAAGGCATAACTGGTTTCCGATGTCTTATGGCGGCCCTAATCTAAGCCACTTATAGATTGGGTTCTCTTGTTCGCATGTGCAACAACGCAACGAGGCACACTTATAAAAATTGCTACCGGAAGTCCTTTTTTATAGCGAGTATATACTTGAGTGACGTACCTATGTGCTTGCAGAGTCTGTGTTCAGATGCTTCTCTTCAAGAAGTAATAATGATTCGACCAAACCGTTATCGTCCGCATAGTCACACTAGAGTTATCTTTGCAACCCACAATGTCTACGTGAGATAAGCGTGCGAAATTTCACAAAAGACGGTAGACGAGGTGCATATATTTACGTATTCGTTGGATGTAACTAATTAAGCGACTTAACTTGAGCATTTGAATAGTGCCAATTTGCTGAGATTTTATACACTTGAAAAAATTTCGAACACACATCTGAGGGTCCTATGCGCCACGTACCATATGCAACCGCTGCCTACGTTGATCACGCTTTATATTGAGGTCACAAATACATTTGATATACAGTGAAAGTATTACTGACAAAAAGCGACTTTGTTGATGTGATATTAAGTAAGAATTGCAATACTTTTAACGTATTATTTAATATATGTATATGATATAGTTTTATGCAAAGAAAGTCTTTTTTTTTTACTTTGACTTGGTCTCATCTGCAAAATGTTTCTGATGACATGATGAGATCAAGTATAATTTGCTGAAGTCCTGAACTTTTCTGAGCTGAGTGTTGTACACTGGATTTGATCTTAAACCAAAGAGGGGAATGTGAGAACTTGGCTTGTGAACAAACGTAACACGGAGCTTGAATATCTCGACGAATTCGACAAGGCTAATATTAATAGCGCATTCTACACGAATCCGCTCTTGTTCAACACTCACTGTTAGCTTCTTCAGCAAATTCTTTAAATTACTTTCATAACCGATTTTTAAGAAAAAAGTTAAAGATATATAGTAAAGGTTCTCTTTTTCCTAATATTTCCCTTTCCGGTAATTAAAAAAATTGGTCAATTTAATGTAATTAGGATCTGAAAGATTACATGCGACAAGCAGGAGAAGTTACCTATGCTGATGCACATAAACAACGCCGCAATGAAGGGTAAGGATGTAAAAATCATGGAGTAAGACTTAAAGTTCATCAATAACTTTATATAACAGCGTTGTGGAGTTTGCCTCATTGTCGGATATGAAGACTGCAATTGAAAAACTGGATGATACAGAGTTGAATGGCCGTCGTATAACTTTAGTTGAAGATCGTCGCGGAGGTCGTGGTGGTGGAGGACGTGGAAGGTCTCGGTCTTCGAGTTCACGTTCACGATCCCGTTCTCGCAGACGTTCACGCTCCAGGTCCCGCCGTTCATCAAGGTCGCGCTCCAAATCTCGTAGTCGCTCCAAGTCACGTGGTGCACGATCAAAGTCTAAGTCACCAGTGAAATCACGTTCGAGATCTCGTTCTAAGTAACTACCCTCAAAAATGTTTTAATACCAAAAATTAATTCGTTGGTGTATTTTATAGCAAATCTCGTGAAATATCCAAGTCTAAATCTAAATCGAGGTCCCGCTCACATTCACGCTCTCCTAAGCGTGATTCCCGTTCACGTTCGAGGTCAGTGTCGAAGCGTGAATCTCGTTCTCGCTCTCGGTCTAAATCAAGACGAGATTCCAGATCACGGTAAGTATTTACGTCAGCATATACATGCACTTTAAAGATTCAATTAATTTCTTTTTATTCTATTTCGCTTTTCTTACTACTATTTTCGTCTTATTTTTGTTTATTTTGGATTGCTGTCCTTTTAAACCGAAATAAATAATATTCTGGAAAGCATTTAATTTTGAGTATTTTGGTTAAATTAATCTAACTCACGCAACTACCTTTTTCAAAATTCCAAAGCATCCCTGCTAATTTTAACATTTTTTTATGTTCGTGACGTTTCAGCGACCGCTCCGCCTCGCCCGACAACAAATCGCGTTCCCGTTCGCGGTCTGTGTCACCGAAAAATGGAAATGCCTCACCTGACAGAAATGAGAGTATGGACGATTAGACATACTATTAACATTTTCAACCATACACTACTATTATTACTACCACTTAATCCGACAGCCTCCCAAAAATTTTTACTAAACTTTTCAGCTATGAATATTTAACGTTTATGTATGAAATTATGTACTATATATGTAGTTTGCCACATAAAAATAAAATAAATAGTAATTATAATTTATAATTTGGTTTATTCAAATACTGACGAGTGAAGTTGTGAAAAATAAAATAATTTTACTACTTGGTTTTTAATTGTAATATGAAAAAATGCAAGCAAACTAACTTTACTACTATATACGTATGTATGTGAGATATTCCTGCATTGAAATATTTGATATTATAATTTTATAATTATTTAATTTGAAGACCATTATTATGAGTTTATAAAATGTACGCATTCCTCATTTTTGTAAGATTAATGCCATAAAGATAAGCCAATTGGCGGCAACAAATAAACGTTAATACCACACAAGCTATATATTTTAACGAGATGAAGAGTTAAGCAATTTACAAAATATTATGGATAAATGGATTCTGGAAATGGTGACGTGCGTATGCATAGGTATTTAGTAAGAGAGGTAAGTTTGTTTTGTTCATTTATATGGTAAGGTTAGTGTAACATTTCTAAAGGATATTTTTCATAGCAACTTGGTGCTGTAAGTATAACTTTTGTATTAAAAGGAAGTACATCTACGTATTGGATTCTGAAATTGTTATTTTTATTCAAGCATTGAATTGAAAGGAATTACGATTGTTCTACAGCAGTCAAAGGATCTGCAGGTTGCTCCCATTGCCAGTCGTCCCAACTAACACAGTCCTTGACGCTGTCCAGATAGGCCATCTGTTCGGGACATCGTCCTAAAATAGCCGGCTCGTTCAGTTCTTCGCATATCCAATAGGAAGTTGGATCCCAATTGTTACGAAATATGCGAATATCAATTTCTTCCTGAGTGGTACAATTAGGTTGACCATTTCCAAGCATTGCAAATGCTGCTGGAGCAGTCAAGACCAGAAGTAGCATAAGGGGTACTTGCGTTGGCGAAAGTAAACACATCCGTATAACAATAGTTTTATTATTAATGTGACAAGTAATACATAAAAGTATTTGTCTTACCGTTATAAAAATTCATCTTTATTGTGTTGTGAACAGCTTTATAATGTTCTTATTCAAAATATGTGACAGAAATGCAGAGCGCGGACTTTTTATATACGCTTTTGCTCTTTAAGTGAAATTTGTTTTACAATGATTTTCACTAAATACATCTTTAATTACATAGAAAATGCATTAACCGCTCACTACAATCGGATGTTGTTAAAGGCACTTTACATTAAGAAAGTAAATAAGTATACACATTTATTGCAAGGTAAAGTAGTACATCTGTTTAAATGCAAATAATGACTAAAGTAAACATCTACATACTATTATAAAACTAAGTTGCATCTCGCCCAGATAAGTTTTGATGTATTTATGTATTTAAAATGTTAATTGAAAAGTCACACGTCAACCATATTGAAGC
This sequence comes from Bactrocera latifrons, assembly GCF_001853355.1. Taxonomy (NCBI): domain Eukaryota; kingdom Metazoa; phylum Arthropoda; class Insecta; order Diptera; family Tephritidae; genus Bactrocera; species Bactrocera latifrons. Next base: position 167,441 of record NW_017535197.1, read on the forward strand.
ATATTTTTTGCAAAATTCGTTTTCCTTTTATTCAACGTAGTTTCCCTTTAAGGATGAAGCCACCCTGTATTTTTCTAGTTAGGTTTGCCCTTTGTCTCGAAATGGGTCTAAGTTTTCGCAATCCACTTAGGGCGTTCACCATCTTCGGTACTCATTTCACCACGTCTAAACTTATCATTCGTATCCTCGATGGTTGCTATTAATGGTACAGTGCCCGGAAATTCGTAATCAAGTCAAGTTTTTGCCTCAACTGTATTTTTTCCATTCAAAAAGCAATATTTTACCAATACGCGAAATTAATTTTTATCCATTTTTTCACAATTACAAAAGTTGCTTAATTCAAAATGAAATAATTAACAAACTACTGATCCAACAACTGTCCAATTTATACACGCGCCTTTTCATGGTTAGGATTAACTAAAAATCATGGATTTACTTCGAAGAGCGCCATCTATGTGTCAGTACAAGTGGCCTGTTACGCATGACGATTTAGAGTAGAGTTCCTATTTTATAGCAATTGTATAGAATTTAAAGAAAGAAGTATTCTGTTTGAATAGATTTTAATAGAAATTATAAAATACAACCTCGGCGAAACCTCTTACTAAATTTTAATATATTTTTTGAATTATAAGAACATTTATGGTTCAGTGATTGCGTGACTCATTATATGCCCTAAACAAGGTATTTTAGCCCATCTGTATTCTGTATGCATATCGTGAACTAGGCCCTCATATTTTAAGATGTCGATTTAAAATTTTGCACTTGTCCTTTTCTCCAATAAGTTGTGTTTAGCAGTTGAACGTGAAGTCTATTCGCACCATTATTAGATATATTCCAACTAGTGGCAACTTGGTAAGGTACAAACAGCTGTTTCCTTCATTTGGTTATTGCCGGTTCACACCGTCCTTTTTGTCGCCCAAACCGATTTTTTGTGGGCGAAAACATTAATATCGTTGTATTATACATAATCTTCTGCCACATTCTTGGTAATTCCTTTTAAGCAAAATGTGAGACCAACATAAATTCCCACGACAGCCGGTTCTACGTACCGGAATTGATTCGGATTTCATCCTTTCGGCGATCTAACCCCGTTGGTGATCTAACTAACATAAAAATGACCTATACAACACGCTCTAATTGTCGCGTTACCGTACCGCACACACAATGAAAATGATAGGAGAAAAACTCTACTCGAGCTGCTGGACTCTTTTTCCCTCGTATGAACCCACTTGACACCAAAAGAGAATTTACTGATAATGAGCGACAAAAGAATCCCCATGTAAACGCCATCTTATATGGAAATAAATTAGGTTTTATTTGTAAATATACATCAATTTTATTTATAACTTATAAGTTTAAAAATCAGAAATGCGTCGACGAGCTGGACTAGGAGCCATACAACAGCAGCAATTGGCGGCTGAAAAATATAAAGACAAAGGCAGTGATATACAGGAATCACAATTTGAACAAATGTCCAAACAAATGGAAGTTTTTCGTTTAAAACTGGAAGAATTTGCTGTAAAACACAAGACAGACATTCGCAAGAACTCCCAATTTCGTAAACAATTCCAGGAAATGTGCGCAGCAATAGGTGTGGATCCTCTTGCTACAGGCAAAGGCTTTTGGAGCGTACTTGGAATGGGTGACTTTTATTACGAGTTAAGCGTGCAGGTCGTCGAAGTTTGTTTAGCAGCTAATCATAAAACCGGTAAATATAGTTTGTTATTCTAATTATTCAATTTGGTCGCTATATTTTCATCTATAAACTTAATTAAAAGCATTCAGGGCGATTCTTTTTTAGGTTTTGCGTTAATTAGTCTACAGGATATTCATGTGGTTTGCATGAAAGAATATTTGAATTTTGTATATTTATAATTTAAACTGACAATGTTGACACCAAATATAACTAATTGGGGTGAACATTACTTAACCATATTTTTTGCAGGTGGATTAATAGAATTAAATGAACTGCGTAGGCGGCTTATAGCAGCACGAGGTGTGAGTGCAGTACATCAAGAGATCACAAACGAAGACATTTTGATGGCAGCCAAAAAATTAAGTATATTTGGGAATGGGTAAGAGTTTTAAAATTATTTGTAGTTACTACATATACTTATACAGAATTTGTTAGTTTTGTGGTATATAAAGTGGGCAAGGGGAAATACATGGTGCAATCAATACCAGGTGAACTGAGCATGGATGAAACTAAAATCCTAACGGCTGCTTCCAATACAGAAAAGGGTTACGTAACACTGAAAATGCTAACTGAGGAACTGGGGTAGGATAAACATAATTTTTCTGTAAAATATTTTTAAATGCAAATTTTCATTGTAGATGGAGTGATTTCCGCGCAAAGCAATCGCTCGATAAAACAGTAAGTGAAGGTTTATGCTGGGTGGACGAGCAGGATGAAGAAAATAACCATTTGAGCTATTGGTTTCCAAGTTTATTTCCTGGACGGTATGCGCAATCAGTTTAAATATTTATCTTATTTTATTGATCATAAATGTAGATAATCACGTATATTTAGCACATTATTGAATATGTATGTATACAAAAGTATAAAATATATACAGTTCTGGTTAGTTCACTTATAAATTTGCAAAGCTTAAAAATATTGTCGTTTAATATAAAAGAATACATACAATTAAATATAAATTTGTATACGTTTTATTCATAACTTGAAATAAATATTATTTATCCTCTGAATTTAAATGGTATTTAGCCCTGAGTCTAGCAATTTCATTTTGTAGATAATAAATTTGTCTTTCAAATTTTTTTGTTATGTCCGAGAGCGTTTTTTTGTATCTGTAAAAATAAATATTTATATATTATAACATAACGACATTTACAGATCATTACATATTCTCACTTTTAAACAATTGAATCAACTTGAAATTAATATTAACAAGAAAAAGCTTGAACATAGGTTGGACGGAAGCTATTATTTTTTATATACCCAAGTATGGTATAGTTAATATATGTATGTATATAGATATATGTTTTATAGGATCTCTGACTTTTCCTTCTGGGTGTTACAAACTTCTTGGCAACTTAATATACCCTATGGTATAATTATTCAAAGTAACAGTTGTGTGTAATCTGGTTTTGCGATATTTTACTCAACTCTAAATACTATTGTAAACTCAAAACATCTTACGTGCAACTATATAACTAGATTTATCATTAATTGTGTATGCTTACTCCTCTTTCAATCTCGTATTCGTTTTAATATAATTCTGAATTACATCTTCCTTTTCTTCGGCACGCCTGCATTAAATAAAATGATTAAGATTTTCAACAATATACTCATAACTTACTTCATTAATATTTTTTGTAGACTTTCTTGTTTACTTATCTTATTCTCCATTTCAACCTTTAAAAAATGTTATATTTTTTAATAGAGTGTTTTTGAATTACAATGTCGATTTTACATACCAACGCTTTAACTGCACTTTCCAACTGTTGTGTTAAATTTTCAACTTCCTTCATACTGTCTTTGTACTTTTGTTGAAATCTGTTACAACGTGTCTCCAGTATTTGGTTGAACCTCTTTTGGTTCTTTATTTCTTCCTTCATCTGATTAACGTTTGTGTTATAAATAATAATCTCTATAATTTTTTTTTATTTATAACTTACATGCAACTGAAATTCCAATAGGCTACGCTCCTTTTCACTAAATTTTCTACGCATTTCATCCATGTCCTGGTCTACTTTTTTCGCTGCTTCGTCCATGACTTGGCCGATGGTAGATGCCAAATTATCGCATTCCTCTTTAACAACTTGCTCTCGCTTCTGTGCATCTTCCTTGTCCACCACCGCTGCTTCAGCTATTGATAACGCTTCTTGTACCTTTTGTAGGGCACATTTTTCACGCTCATAACGTTCTTCGATTACTCCTTTAGCCATTTTTAGAGATAATTGAAGCTCCTTCGTTTGACGTGTTGACTCATTAAGTTTGGCTTTAAGTTTTTCGATTGTACCCGTTGTAGTTGCACTGTTCGCAGTTTCTTTTTCTGATTAAAATTAATGTTACAATGAATTCTTGTTAGTGAAAAATTATTATGGTGTATATATATTTAAAGAGCTTGTTGTTATACCTTGTTCGAGGTTTTTAATATGTTTATTTAACTGATCCTTTTGCTGGAATAGATTTTCGATGACTTGTGTTTGCTTTGTAATTTGCGTCTTTTGTGTTTGAATGGTATTTTCCAGAACTAACATAGCAGTCTCATACTTTTTCTTTATCTGTAATAGAACACAAATGTCTCATATATTTTTGTATAAAAATTGTGAAAATATTGTATTCAAACAGCATCCTGTTGACGGAAACTATCAACGAAGTATAAATTTGATTTTACAAAGTTTGACATATTTATGTATGTTATTTACATATATATTTACATAAAAATATGTAATTGATATTTATTATGTTTTATGCAAAATCAATAAGTAATATTAACCAATGATAAAACGAAATAGTTTCACTCATTTGAAGCTATGTATGTACATACATATATTATAAACTTGTTACCTTACCTCCGCAACGGTTTTCGATTCACATAAATAATTTCTATAATTTTGAATTTCACTTTCGAGAATTTGTATCCTTTTCCGTGAACTCTTATTTAGAGACCTCAATTCATTGTTTTCCTGAAATAATAATTATATTTAAGTTTTTAAACAAGCCTCTTTAGATCTCATGTGTTCGAAGATTGAACTCACCGCTTCCAGAGAATCTATTTGCTTTTTAATATTCAGTAATGCATCATTTGTAAACTTTTCCCTCGTGGCATCATCCCTGGATTCTCCGGTAATCTGGACAGTTGTTGTTTTAAGAGCTTCCAGCTTCTTGTCTATTGTTTTATTTTCGGCTAATATATCGTCTATTTGATTTCTTAAATGGAGCTGTTCATGCTGCATTTGTGCGTCAGTTACGTTAGGCAGTTTTTTACAGTTAAAAATATAAGAAACTTAATAAAACGCACAAATGTATTATATAATAACGTCTTGAGGCGTCTCGTTTGACATACCGTAAAAAGTGCCAATTCAGTCTGTGTTTGACTGATTAAATTTTCACAGGTTTTCTTGATTTCATCTAATTGCCTAAAAAAGTTTTTGTGACACTTATAAAAGTGTTTCATTTGTTATTTTGTGCAATTAATAAATTAGAACAATGCTTACTCATAATGGGCCGATGATGCGGTTTTGTTTTCTTTTTCCGGCATATTTGAGCAATGTTATATTGCACATTTCTTATATTTACACCTGAATTGGTGGCTTGCAATTTACAATTACACATACTACGCGGTGCGCTCTAGCTTCATGCCATCTAATCCTTTGTCAACCGTACCAAATCAAATTCAATCAACCCCCAAATATTGTGTGCGTTTTATGTTTCCTAAATTCACCGTTGTTATGACAACATGTCTTGCGATATTACATTTTAATTATATTAGTGTTCTGTAAACATACATAGGTGTTATAGTACAAATTAGCTTTAAAACAATGCCACTTTTTACGAAGAAATATGAATCAAAACCAATACCGCCACGTTCGGTACGCTGTAATACCGGTTGCCCAGCTATTAGTGAAGATTTAGATGAATTCAAAAGTATTTCACTTAATTTGGGTAGCAAAGAGTTGCGTTTTGCTGACGGAATATGGATACATTCTACTCGCAAAATAGATACCGATGATGTAACACGTTTGAATCGACGCATAAAAACGCTTGAAGAGGAAAATAATATGTGTAATTTAAAAATGGAAATTTTTTTAGACCTATTGGCTGAACAAACCAGCGAGCTGAACATTTTTAAATCAAAAAATATATAAAGAAACTATATAGATATAAAATTTAATAAATATCCTAAGATACAACAAATATATATATGGATTCTGGAGACTTACATATTTCATTATAGTTTTAATTTGAGCCGCCTACATTTTGTTATGCAGATATACAATACCAATTAATTTTTGTAAATATTTAGCTTTATTTTATGAAGAAAAACAGAGTACACATGTATATATAATATAATTGTTGACAAATTTGAGTTTTTATTTTACTTCTAATGTACGTTGAAATGCTGCTAGAGCCAGTGATTTTATTTTAGCATTTATGGGTGGCGGCTTGGATAAATCACAATCGCGTGCTGGTAAATTGCATATCTGCCTTCTTAATTTTAAATCTTGTCGAGCGCTCAAAGCTCGACTATGAGTGCCACATGCATTTGAGATTAAAATTTGTCGTTCCAGGCGTTGTTTACGTTCACCAACTTGCAGGCAAGCGAGTGGTTGTAAACTGTCAAAATTGAATGAAACTTCGTCATCCATTTCATCTACGGGCTTATCGTTCACCGGTTCCATTTTAATATCGACTTTCTCTTTGATATCCAGGGCATGTTCCAAAGTATTGTTCTTAGTTTCATCATTCTCTTTTTTAACTGACACTGTATTTCCTTCTAGTGTGACCTTTTGGCTTATTTCTTTCAATTCTTCATCTAATTTTTGTCTCGATTCAGATAATAGTTTCTTTGCATAATCTTCACCTGCCATACACAATGATATTCCCATGTCAAGAATAATACGGTGCGGTTGCCACTTTTGCTTTGCTGTTGTTGGTTGTTCATTAACTCCGGGAACAGCATTTTCTGCTTGAAGTTTTGTCTCAGCAATTAGTGAGGCCCAGTCAACACCAAGAGCATCTCCTACTCCTGAAATTGGATTTTTTTTAACGAAAACAAAAATAAAGGAAAATGTTTTTAAGAATTATTGAGCGTTAAATATTACACACCTTTGTTACGCGAATCTTCCTCCAACTCTCCATCTGAAATTTCCTCGAAATCAAGCATTTCGTCATCTTCATTTTTCTCATCTACAATTCCTGCATCATCGTTACTGCGTGTCAAATCTTCCTGTTCGGAAATACCATCAACTTTTACCGTGCAATCCTCATCTGTTTCAGTTCTAGACTTTTTATCCCCTTTATTAAGTATGTCATCATCGCTATCACTTATTTCACTTAATTCACCGGCTGCTCTATCATCACCCACTGCAGGATTTCCGAGCATTAATTCGACATTTCTAGTTGTGACTCCTAAATCCAAGTTTTTGTTACTATCAGCATCGTGTAAAATCTCTCCGGCTTCCGGCTTGTCATCATTGATAAACGGTTCATGTTGCTGACGTATCAAGTTGCTGGCCTGTCCTAGTATACTTGGATTGGTCGTAGCATTTGCAGCGCTTTGTGCAGCAGCTTTGGCAGCTGCTACTGCTGTGCTTGCAGCTGCTACAGCGCTAGCTTGTGCAGCTTTAGCAGCGGCCATAGCAGCATGTTGCTTCTTGATTATGTTTGGATTTGTGTACGTCATTTTACTTTTATTGGGAAACCGAGGATTTCCACCAAGAAAACCTGTTGCAGGGGGTTGCACGGGTAATGTCATTAATGGTGGTGGATGCGTTCGGAGCCCTTGCCCATTACGATCTCCATGCTCTGGGCCTCCTGCCCCACCCCCTCTTCGAAAATTTCTGCCACCACGCTCGCTTCGATGGTGGTGCATGGATGGTGGAATATTACCACCACTATTTACAGACGCAACACGGTGCATCGCATCTTCCTCTTCCCGCCAATCATTTTGCCAACGTCGATCTACACCCTCTGTACGAGGTGGTGGAATAGGCTTTTCTCTTTGAGGTGGCATGTCATGATGATCATTTGCACCCCATGTATCCCGTTGTCCTGTGCCTATACCAAAATTGGAACCATCACGTATGAGTGGAGGTTCTATTTTATTTATATTTGTTCCTGTACTCTTCTGCACTTCAACAGCATCCCAATCTGGCTCCGACGGAGCCCGCTGTTCGCGTGGTGGTATTTTTGATGGCCCTGAATTAGGTGCCCCACCGATTAAGGTAGTATTTCTTTTGGGTCCACCTATAAAACCTCCGCGCCCAGTTATTGGTGGTGTGTCATTCCATTCTTGTTCCCTACTTATGTCCCAATCGCCTTTCCACTCCTCACGAACACGCTCTCGATTGCGAATGAGGCGTTCTCTTTCATCAGGATAAATAAGTTCACTTTCCATATCTCTGAAATCGCGTGGATCTCGATTATCACGTTGTTCTCGCACATCGCGTATGTCATGTAACTCGCGTTCTCGGATTTCACGAGTCCAAGGAGCCTCGCGTTCTCGTCCATGATGACCATCTTCAATATACCCACGATTATAAGCCCTTTAGAAATTGTGTTTTATCACAAGTACATAATATAGTACAAAAGTTATCAGATACAAACCTTTCTCGATTTTCATCTGGATACATATCATGAGGATCTCTCAATCGTGCAGAGTAATGTTCACCTACTGGACTCAAATCACGACGTCGGGTAGGCATGTATTCACGATCACGTCGAATATCTTCACGATTAATTAAGTTACGTCTCTCAGCTTCCATGTATTCACGTTCTCGTTCATAAACATCTAAATCATGTTTTGACATATGTCGTGTTCTTTCAATAGCTTCCAAAGAACGCTCTCGACTATTGTAACCTCGAGATGCTGCTATAGCCAATTCTCTTTCAGCTGGTCGAGGCAATAATCGCTCTCCACGTTCACTACCAACCCCACCATATTTTTTTTCCTCTTCCTCCCGCCTTAGCTTTTCCCTAGCCAAACGTTCCCGTTCTCGTTGTCGCTCTTGACAACGTGCTAATGCTTCAGCTCGTTCTTTATCTCGTGCCGCCTCACGTTCAGCCCGATCTCGTTCACGATCGCGCCTTTCACGTTCCCTTACCAATTCTTCATGTCGTATTTTATGTTCATGCCGACGTTCCACTGTTGGAGAAGGTGTACGCTCTCTTGTCCGAGTTTGAATAATAATCTTTTCACGTGACATCATTGTGTGATGCATACGAGGTGGGCTTTTCTGACGTTTGACATCTTGGTGAATACGTATTTTTGTAATTTTTGTAGGTGATCGAGAACCTGTGCGGTGGTGTTCGCGCTCTCTTTCCCTTTCCCTAGCGATCGCAGCACGATGCTTCTCACGTTCACGTCTTTCCTTACTTGCTGCACGTTGATGCTTGCGTTCAGCAAGTTTTTTTAACTTTGCTTGAGTAGTAGGAGAAAGTGACCTATGACCAATGTGGCCACTCAAAGCTGCAGCTGCAGCAGCAGCTCTTTTCTTTAATTTAGCTTCTTTCAATTTCCGTTTAAGATGAATGCGCTTCGCTTCAAGTTTTTTTTGACAATGCTCACGTTTCTCACGCTTTCTTCGTTCCTCGGTAGATGAGCTACTTGAACGGCGAGATGCGCCACCAGTTGCCTGACGAGCCTTTTTCCGACGATGTCGTTCACTATCTGAACTTGAGTACGAGCTTCCGGATGAATCAGATTCAGTACTACTAGAGCTGTCAGAACTAGATTGTTGTCTAGACTTTTTGTAGCGCCGAAGCGCCTCTTTAGAACGTTTATCCATTTTTCTAAATAAATAATTCAATTCGTTTTGTATTTATGCACAACTTAATAAATTTTCACTGCAACTAAATTTGTTGCCAGTTTTTAGAGAACTTTTAGAGCTGCCATCGCGTCAGCTTTAATGATATAAAAATGAAGTTGCCATATGTTACGTTCTTCTGATTAGACAGAATATATTTCTTCGAAAGTTTAAAAATATGTTTTAATTTTTATATCCTGAGATAGGTAGACATATAAATACAAATATATATAAATGGTCAGTATAATGACTTGAGTCGATTAAGTTATGTCCGTTCATTTGTTTATTCGCGAACTAGTCCATTTGTTTTTGTGATATCAACCTGAAATTTTGTAATTTCCTCCCTAAGAAACTGGGTACTTTATTCGCCATATAATTTATGCAGTCCTAAAACTGAACGGTGACTGAATTAAACTAATCGGTATAGATATATTGTTATATATACATATATATATGATCAGACGAATATCACGGTCTTTATAGTTAAGAAAGCGTACTCAGTTATACATATTGACCTTTACAGGTCGTATAAATTATTATATACGGTATATAAGGGCTCATATTCCATATATTTATAAATTTTGTGAATGAAATAAGTATTGAGTAGTCGAAAAAGTCTTTTCGTATTTTGTCAATAGATGTCGTTACGTTACAGTCGTATGTCTCCAGACTCCGTCACCAATCATATTGTGCCATACATATAGTGTTGGAAAGGTGCGATTTTAAGCTTCTTTTAACCCAATTAAATTCGGGGAAGTTAAAAAAGTTACAGCTGTTCAAAAATGAGTTAAAATAATGAGAAATTCGCTATATTTTGAAATTTTTGTATAAAAACGAAAAATGCCACGCAAGACACCAATGATATTTGTGAAGTTTACGGAGACGATGCTGTAATAGTTCTTGTAGCACAGCAATGGTTCGCTCCCTTCCATTCTGGACATTTAGAAATTTCGATTTACACTGATGGAATAATGTCTCTAGCGGAAATTTGGCAAAAATTGGTCGACATATTGTTAATTTATTTATTAGTACATACATATATATATATGTATATAAAAAAATTACGTTGAAGTTTGATTAGAAATACGAAAAGACTTTTTCGACTAGCCAATAAATTGGAACGTAGTGAAATGTATTCAAAATCGCATTGTCTAGAAAGTGCCCCCTTCGTATTCAGATTTCGTTTTCAAGACTGTATCAAGAAGTGATCCCAATTGCTTAAGTGATATGAAGTTTTTGGTAAAAGTTTGAACTCATCTATAATGCAAAAATTTCATTATTACTACAGAATGTACTTATCGGAGTTTGCGAGTTATAGCACCTTTATACCTTTACAATTTTACACATTTGTTAATCGCAACCATTAGGCGAACTAAACTATTCGAACGTACTATGTGCAACATACATATGTATGTACGTATAGTGAGAGTATTAATATAGAGAACGCTTTTATTTTCCGTTCACAGTACACAAACGACCGCAGAAGAAGAAGTTCGTTAAATTCGGTTTGTTCGTGGCTGATAATTGGATAACGAAAAGCAACTTCATTATTAATAGACCGGAAAATACGCGAAAAACAAATATAATTAACACATTCATAAAAAGTTAAAATGAATGGTGATATGGTATTTAACGAAAATATAATAAAATATGTGAATATTTAAAATAATTGTGCCATAATGAACGACAGAAACGGGAAAATTTTGTAAACAATAAAGTAGTATAAATGAAAAAAAAAAACACACTGTATGTGTGCATTATAATGTTTTAATTAAAAAATAATGAAACCTTTAAAAATTATTCATTACAAAGGCGGTAGAGTGTAGTGACAATATTTTCATCAAAAATTGCTTATAACAAGGTAAGCAACCTCCTACAGTTCCTGCATATATGTACCATTTTAAATAAAATATGTACATTTGTATTGTTTATTACTAATAATTTTTAATAATCGTAGATGCGTCAATTTGTAAATATATGTATGTCCAAATAACTCAGATGGTAATCATAGTTTCTTAATATTAACGGGTACGTGGTTGTTTAAAATCCTGTTCAAAAGATGAATAATGGTGGACCCGAAGCTAAGAAGCATATATGTAATTCTTTGGTGAAATAGTTTCTTTTAAAAATTCATCAGCCATCTGCCTATAAGGTTTTGTAAAATTGGATAAGTTCAGTACTGTTTTCTAATATGTAACTGAAATTTATGTTTACCGAATGTGTACAAAAAGTACCTCATACATATATATTTACGTATATTTTACATTGCAGTTTTTTCTACCAAATGTGTAGTTTAATACAGGAGCTTCCTTAAATGATTATGGATTAAATTGCATGTATTTTTCTACTTCCTTTAGATTGAATGAAAAATACAGAATAAAGCAATATACATATTTGTTCCTTTGTAAGAATTTTAGGAATAATCTTTCATTTCAGACTTCCAATAAATTTGATTAAATTTGTTATTTAGCAATTGTCGTGGCTACAGTTCAATTTCATTATTTAGATAAGAGCCATTGCTACCGCTGCAATGTCTGCATTAGCCACTGTAACACATTCATTGTGTTGTTATTGTTTCATTGGCTACCTCTTCGTTAGATAATAAACTGATAAGCCACCAAATATCGCTTATAGTCGTTGTACATTGCAGTCATGGGGTTGAACATTTTTACATGTACATACATGTATGTATGTATTACGTCCATAATTGTATTTGCACGACCTGGTGTTTATGAAAATTTGGAGAAATGTCGATAACTTCAACGAATAACTGTTTAAAAGCTTAAAACGATACTTATCTTGAGGCACCGTATGGTCAATTAATTTAAATCTTTCTATGTTTTACATACCTTATATACATTGGCACAAAAAAGTTTCCGGAAATTGTAAATAAAACGCAAAATGTTTAATTATTAATCAATATTTATTCATTGTGTCGACTACAAAGTAATACCCACCAGATGTATTGCACTTATGTATACAAATGATTTTGTCCGCGAATCTCTTTTCATACGCACTTTTTGCAATGTTCTTCAGGTCCGTCAGCGAATTTTGTTTTATCTCCTCGATCGACTGCACACGGGTTCCACAGAGCGGAAATTTCAGTTTGGGGAAGAAGATAATATCACAGGAAGTTAAATCTAGCGAATGTGGTGGTGATCGATGGTATTCGTTTCGTTTTTTTTTCAATTCGACCACAATTGTACTCTTTAAAAAAAAAATACCGTTTTATCGGGACGAGTTCAGCAAGAACGCGTTTCATATCCAAAATATCCTCCAGAATCATTCAACGGACTCGCTAAAGATCTCGAGCTCTCTTTGTCATATCTCTAACACTTGAATGACGATTTTCAAGCACCATATTCTTCACTTTTTTTATATTTTCATCAGTTGAGGTCGAATGTGGTCCAGAACGAGGTATGTTTTCAACGATCTCTCGATCGTCTTTGAAGGCTTTGTACCACTCGCGGGTTTGTGTTTTTGACAAAACTGAATCACCGCTTTTTCCAACATTCGCATTGATTCCTCATACAAAATTTGGTTAGAAACACGAAATTTGAGACAAATTATTTGCTTGATATTTTTATTCATTGTAAAAATCGCAACGCACTACTGAGGTGGACCGACTTTAGCAGCTGCTGTTGCTGCCAACTTAGCAAAATACATTTTTCTGAAATATCATTTACTCGAAGAACTTACTAACAATTTCCGGGTCCTTTTTTATTTTAATGTATTAGGGTAGCTGTTATTCCCCAGGTTGATTATTTTTTTGAAAAATCCTGTAGTTTCAGTTTTTTGTTTTAAAAAACATTATTTAACGTAAGCCATCTCTTTATTTTCATTTCAAACCGTGCCTGAATCATATTTCTTTTTCCATGTATCTAACAAATAGGTCTACTCCTTTGAAAAAATATAAAATTATTTAGGTACGATTTCAGTTGAAAATAAAGAGCTTGTTTATAGTATTTTTTAGTGAAAAATTTTAAACTTTTAAAGCAAGAAGAGAATCAACTTGGGACATAACGGACGCTCTATTCTATATAAACATTTAAAAATATTGAATTTATTATACACACATATTCAAATATTAAACGGACATACCGTATCTATCAATTTTACACTTTCCTGTCGCATACCATCACACTAAGGAACTCTCTGCGTAGGGTAAAAAAGCTGCTACATCACTGGATATATTTCTTCTAAATGCCAATCCAATGTCGTCGCAGCTGTTGCAGATGTTATACCCATTGTGTAGGCCATTATTGACTTTCTACTGTATGTTCTGATTACGACTTTATTTGCTGTTCTATCAGAATCTCAACACTTGTTTGCGTGTAGAACAACAACTAGAAAGATACATACATATGTATATACTTATACGCATGTACTTCCTCCGAACTCCCTGCTTTATAAATGAACTCCAGTCACATTGCATAGTTCCCGATAATAAGGCACACGATAAGTTTTTCCACAATCTACTTTCCCATACATGCATACAAACATATTCGACAATATATGCTATACATTTATATTTTGCAAACAGTTATCTACGATAGTTGCACTTATTGAATTCATGTTATAGGGAACTTTATACATATCAGTTTATTATTTATTTCGTTTAATTGTGGGATAACTAACTTACCTGAGTGTATTTAGACATTTACATACAGTATCGAAACTGCTTGCGCTAAATGTTCTGTGCCACCGTTTGGGTTCGTGGGCTTCATTTTTTTAACTTTAATTTTTCTGATTTATCGCCGCATTAATTGTGCAGCAATTGTGAGATAAAGTGCTTTTCTACGTACTTCAGTAAATAGAAATTGATATCGCCCAGAAGGGTTTGAATTGGGCAGAAACTTAATTTCAACTTGTTAATAATAAAGTTTTAATCTTTTATTAATGCAGTGGCATTTGTTTGTGATTTAATAGTGAATAGTTAATGATATCTGAAAGATTATATATGTTTTGCCTAACTGACTTCAATAGTGACAAGTTTACAGAAACTCATTTAACAAAGCTCAGTCTACATTCGCCATGTGATTCTAATTTTCAAATTAAGCTGAAAATCTATTATTATAGTAGCGCAACTCAAAATGGTCCTTTATACTATAACTCAACCATGAGATCCCAAGTTCAGAGAATTTTTAAATGTGGTAGAGAGAAAAACACTCCAAAAGTATTAGGAATTACATTATTAAGGATTGTATATAATTTCGAGTACATGAAATGATAATCTTATTGAAATATTTATTTAAAAAATTATCGTTTAATACAATTATATAAGGCTGTATTCATACGGAAAAAGTGTTTGTATCCACAATGTCAAAATCTATCGACCCAACCTTATACATCGTGACAATAAAGTACAAGGAAATTGTAAATAAAATACAGAATATTTACTTATTCATCAATATTTATTTTGTCGCCTTCAAAGTAATACCCACCAGATTTAATACACTTATGCCAACGATTTTCCAGTCCTCTAAACAATTTTTGGGATGGTCTTCATTCAGTGAATTTTTTATCTCCATCATTCATTGAAAACGGGTTCGACGAAGCGACAATTCCAGTCTGAGGAACAAGAAAAAATCACACGATGTCAAATCTGGGGAATACGGTGGTTGATCGATGGTATGGTATTTTGAAAAATGGTATTTAAAAAAAAAACACGCTTTTCATACCCAAAATATAAACCAAAGTCATTCGAACGGACTCGCGAGAGATGTTGAGCTCTCTTGCCATCTCTCTACCTCTCTTTTTAATATTTTCATCAGTTGAAGATTTTTCGACCGTCTTTGAAGGCTTTTGTATCACCCGTAGGCTTGTGTTTTTGCATCACCGTAAGGCTTTTCCAACAGTCGCAACGATTCCGCACACGAAAGTTGGTCAGAAATACAAAATTGTAGACAAATTCTTTGTTGGATATTTTATCCATTGTAAAAATCGTAACGCTACTGAGGTGTACCGACTTAAGCCTGTCTCTTATACACATCTAGATGTGTATAAGAGACAGGGCTTTTGTATCACCCGTAGGCTTGTGTTTTTGCATCACCGTAAGGCTTTTCCAACAGTCGCAACGATTCCGCACACGAAAGTTGGTCAGAAATACAAAATTGTAGACAAATTCTTTGTTGGATATTTTATCCATTGTAAAAATCGTAACGCTACTGAGGTGTACCGACTTAAGCAGTTGCTGTAAACCAACTGGTTGACAGAGCGCGCTCATATTCATAGTAATATAGTAGGCATAGTAATTAAGCACAGTTCTACCGACTTAGCAAATTAATTTTTTTTTGAAATATCATTTAGCCTAGGAATTTTATTACAATTTCCGCGTGCTTTTTTGTCACAATGTACTATATAATTGAATTGATTTGAGTCTAACAGAGTTTGAATTTTCTTCTTTTATGCCAATTTTTACCTGTTCTCGAAGCAGTCACAGCGAATCCTAATTTAAAAAATGTAGAATACAAAATGTACTCAATTGTTTGTTTTTATTTTTTGAGTAAAAAACATAAATCGCAGAGTAAATAAACAAAGTGTCTGGTATAAAATAAATATGTGCATCATTTGATTTAATGAAACAATTTGTTAAGCGTTTTGGTGAAAAAATATTTTTGCCAGGCTACCTACGTACACACGCACCAGCCTTGGTGTGCAATAGAATGAAAAACAATATTTAAATAAGTAAATCGAAGTCTTAACGATTTGTTGTTGGTATGATAATTATACAAGAACGGATAGCTTTCGCGCATACTTTAATGCTATTGTTACATATTGAAATGAGTATAATAGTTTTCTTTACTTAACAGCTGGATGTAAGTCCAAACACTAAACGAGGTATTAGGCGGGCTGAGTAGTTCGTATCGTCTTTTATTCAACTCTATTCTACTTAATTCAAGTCCTTCTATGATAACTTTTTTGTTCAACAAGTTCTCTTCACGAAATTGGCAAGGCAATGCTATAATCTCTGAATAAATTGTTCAGATCAGAGCACTATTGCATATACAAGTATGTAGCTGCCAGTCAACCAGTCCGATCAAAATCAATGTAAAGATATTTTTTCCTTATTAAGTAATCTTAATGAGACTTGAATGTTGTTTTTATCGAACGACGTGACCAGAAAGAACTGACACAACTATATATACATACATACTATATATATATGCATATATATATATTGGTAAAAGAAAACCACCTGAAAGGGGTGTTATAGTTTAGGTGCAGCCGAAGTTAACGTTTTTCCTTGTCGTCTTTTCAGAAAGTATTTTATAGAGGTCTCAGAAAAGATAAAATGGCATTTCACCATCCTTAATACTGATTGATACAACTTATTACTTTCTTACTTTTCAAATGAGACGGGATTGACGGTTTGCCTTTTTGGGTTAAGCGATAAATATTGGTTGTGCACCTAGACATTACCTTAGCTCAATACATACGTAGTATCGTATGATTTTCGTTTCTTATGTCTGGGTAATGTGTGAATTATCTTATTGAACATGGGAGCAAACTCTTATGAAGGTACTCTGAAATTGACCAAATGGGTCAATAGTTTGACTACACATTTTTTTGTAATAGAGCTTTGGAGACCTGGATATATTTCAAGTGCCTTTAACATTTTCAAATTACGAGATCATGATATGTTTCGTACTGCTGACCAACAACTTGAAAATGATCCGGATTTTCATCAAAAAAGTATCTTCTGCGATGAGGCTCATTTCTGAATAGCTTCGCCAATAAGCAAAATATGCATTATTAGTCAGACGGCAATCCACATGTATGGACTAGGACAATATGTGGTTCCAACAGGACGGCGCCACAAGCCACACAGCGAACGTCCCAATCAATTTATTGGAAATGGCCCAGTCAATTGGTAGCCTCGGTCGTGCAATTTGACGCCGTTAGACTATTTCCTGTGGAGTTACGTGAAGTCCAAGCGTGCCCGTAATGACCATGCAAAAGAAATTGAGTTTCATACATTATGGCATCAAATGTAGTTTCACAGGCATAAAGAATTTCATTGACATCCCAAATTATGCTTGTTTTATTTTATAGTGTTCTTATTGGAAACCCAGGTTATGTTCTCATATGTTTACAATTTTATGTCGGTTATAGATGTAAACTTGGGCTCTTAAAACAACTTTCATTTTTAGAGTTATGCAGATAAGCCTTTAAAAATATACATTTCTAATAACTAAATTAATTAATTAAGAAAATATTGATATATTTGTACTCTCGCACAAGAATAAAATGGAAAGTTACTACCAGGCATTTCTCGCAGGGTATTCACAGTATATAGTCTTGTGATAATGTTGTGGAGGCGTGATTTCGGTATGACTACTTACTTTTGTATGACTTATAGTTTTGGCGTTTAGCTTCATGTAATTAATTGTAAATTTGCATTCAAGCTATTCACTTTAGAAACAAGGTTTTCAATTTCGATTCTAACTGTGTGTACAATTGTCAATACAGAAAGAAATCTTATTACATTTTAGCTATTTGTAATGTTCACAACAGTTATGCAATGGGTCCTACTGTAAAACTGAGGTATCTATACGCGATATTTATGCCAATGGTAATGACGGAGGTTTTTGGACTATATATGGACTACACAGGTACGTGACCAGAGCTTTTTAACACATGCAAGTAGTAAAGAGATTATATTCAAAATATTTATCCAAAATATATTATCTATATATTTTTTGTACGGATTTGAGTAGGACACAACTGTCTCATATATAGTGGGCACTCTTTATTATTATTTATTATTTTTAAGTGTATTTAAATTAGCATAAATGAACGGAATGATATTGCAAAAGAGAGCAAATTCGAAAACGTAACCATGTCAGAGAGAGTTTGCGAGTGAACATTTTTCTAGTAGATTTAATTTTTAGTTTCTGATAAATTGATTAATTCAAGTGTAGATATGGAAACTACTAATTGTCAATATACAACATAAATAAATAAATTTAAAACTTTATTCAAGATTGTATAGTGAAAGCAATGTTATAACAGCAATATGTTACTTTTTTATGTCCTGCCTTTAATAAAAACGTGTTGTAACGATGTTGTAAAACAATTTATTAAAAACTTTAAAGAATCTACCGAATTCATACATCAGCGGGCTGGTTATGACATTCGATTACACTGTGGTGTTGAAGGATTGATGGATGAAGAACAGCTTGCAAATAAAAAGATCTATTGGTTTTTTAAGGTTGGTGCTACCAAAACTATTCATTATATTTACATATCAACCTTTAAAATTAATGTACATTTTTACAAGTGTCGAGAAAAAACGTTCATCGCCGAAAATTGCCATAAGTGGATGCAGTTGCCTTGTGAAGAAAACTTTTGCCAATCAGACTTGTTGCTCCACAATGTCACTGAGGAGTATTCTGGCTTATATAAATGTACCGTTGTGCCACTGAAATACAAATCTGGGCATGCGCTTGATATTCAATTCGTTCGTACTTATCAACTTGATGTGAAAAGTAAGTGAGCAAAAATGAGTAGAAATCTATATAAGACCATTGTAAGCAATTTGTAGAGATTTAAAAATTAATACGAAGTATAATATTCCTTGCAGATACTAGTGCCGCTATACCCAAATTCGTAGATCCATACCCTTTAAATAAGACGGCTGTTATCAATGACCAAGTGGTGTTTCAGTGTCGTGTGCAAAGTGAAGAGCATCCCACCATAAAGTGGTTTCGTCGCGCTCCAGCTTCTCATCCCAATAGCTTGGAAAATATGGGTGTCAATAGTAATAATCTTAATGCGCACATAGTCCATTATAACGGACATACCTATGAGCTGTTGCATACAGCTGGCGAGAAATACATTGGAGAGGATATGTTTTTAAGCAAATTGATATTAAATGGAGTGCGACTGAGAGATGAGGGTTACTATGCATGTGCTGCTATCACTTTTCATGGCTATAAAATTCGAGAAGCATACTTAGAAGTTCATCGTCAAGGATATGTAGAAGACTACAGCGCTAATGGGGAAGCATATACTGATCCGAGTGAATTCTGGTTACTATTTTTAATGCCTGTGGGGTTAGCAATGCCACCGCTGATATTTTGGCTAAGCTATTTGATTTATAAACGGTTCACCATGCATGCGGAGATTCAAAGAAACTCGCAAACTTATTCCGAAGACTTCATAGAAGACGATAATTGTGTGCTTAGAGCGTAGTAGTGCGAAAAAAGTGTTAAAACTCATAGTTTATATGTTGTATGCAATGAGAAATAATTACAAATAAGATAAATACGCTTATTAATTTAACTAAAGTATATATATAAATCAATATGAATATTAATTAAATTAGGTATTCAAGCTCATGCCTGATATAGAGTATAATTATTGTAAATAATTTACGAAATAATTAAGAACATTGCCATACTATACCCATACATTTATGCATATGCATACCTATGTATATAAATTCATGATTGTATAATATTTATCTATCATAATTATTTATTAAATATTTATATGTATATTATTATTATTTTTATTTTTTAAATATTTATTTAAGCGCCAAATAATTAAGGATGTCTAAAAATGTTTCTTTAACAAAGAAGAGTTCGTTCTTTGGATTAATTGAATTCTAAAATTAAATTTTGTGTAAAAAATTACAGAAAATACACTAACTGCTAATATATAAAAATGATAATAGTTTTTACTGATTTGTAATAAAAAAAATAAAACTAACTGAAATAACTTCTAACAGCAATAAAATTTGCTAATACTTGTCTAAATCGTATTCGAAAATTTTTAATAAAGTGTTCGAAAATTAATATTCGACCAAAAAATTGATTGTGTAGATTCCAAAACCGAAACAAACACGAAATTAAGAGGAATATCAACTTGATATAAAATGTTTTTCAACATTGCTTTTTTTAAAAATCAAAATTTGTAGCAATCAAGTTCAAAATTTTTTCATCTCTGTCAATTATAATTCGAGTGTAATATATCTATTTTTTTAAATATATATTTATATAAACTTACACATAATTAGTATCGTTAACTTGATGATATTGGAAATTTATTTGAATTTTTATTTGATGCGCCAATTTCAAGTGCATATTTTTTACTTACGCATTTGCATCAACATCGCCAATCAATTGGAGCCAATAGAGTCACCTGAAGCGTTGGAAGTCTAGATTTTTAAATCATCAAATTGGATGAAATGTCAAGAAAGCGTAACTCGAATCGTATATCGATGGCGCTTTTGCACTCGATTGTACCATGTCCCAGCATTGAAGAATACGAATGTGAATATTATCGGCCTGGTTGTTATTGCATACCGCAAGCGATGCCACATGTCGCACCCTATACATGCGCTTATCTCCACGATTACGTGCCTCAGTGGACGGCTGCCTGTCACACGGCCACTTATGTGGTGGATGCTTACGGTATGGTTTATTATCTCAGCGATTTCGAACATCAGTTGCAATTTCCCAATAATATGGTTCACACGGATATCGTTTACCACTTACCAAACTTTTTTGATGGTCAGGACTATGAGGTAGCGACAGAGGAGGTCGAAAGTGAAATTGTGAGTCCACGTAAACGCGAACGTCTTGAAAATGAAAATGATTCTGAAGACATGGAACCGGAATATAACAAAGATTTTTGTCAAGATTACGAATTTTCTGATGTCAATTCTGAGAGTAATCCACTAAAAAAGTCCAATGACTCTGATCATGAGTATCTTGTGGAAGAACCATCTGATACAGAAACTAAAGTTTAAGAGTGAAATGAGCGCAGAGTAAATTGTACTTATTTGTTTCATTGTTTGTATATTTTGGAAACATCTTATTGAATGTACCCATTGTCGAATATTGCGAATAGATTTTTATTAAATTTATGTAGAACTGAATTTTGTTATTACAAAGGTTGTACATACTCTTTAGTAATTCGTTATTACCGATACTAAACTGTCTAACGAGGGTCGCCAAGTAGCATAAAGCCATTATTTCTTTTATTTTAGAGCAAGGTCTAAAAAAGTTTTATACAAAATCAGCACCAATCCACATTATGATTGAGAATTCAACTTAATTACAGTAAAATATCATACATTTTGATCAATGTATACCGCGAATATTGAGGCTATGGGAAGATTTGATTTGATTGGTTTAACTTTTAGCAATGCTCAAGAATACTCGAGAACATGTTTTGCTCAATTTTAGGTAGAGGTTTCACGCAATGACCGTTATATTCGGAATAGAGTCTGCTAAAATTATGAAAGTCGTTATATATCGTTATATGTATGTAGTATATGCGAGCTATAGTATAACACTATAATGTATCCAATGTTACACGTTTACTTAATTTTATTAAGATATCTAACATAAAGCCAATCGCGAGTTCGTAATTTTTATATGAAGTGTATGGGGCCTAGGT
Organism: Bactrocera latifrons; assembly: GCF_001853355.1. Lineage (NCBI taxonomy): Eukaryota > Metazoa > Arthropoda > Insecta > Diptera > Tephritidae > Bactrocera > Bactrocera latifrons. Next base: position 189,347 of record NW_017535197.1, read on the forward strand.
GATATATTGATACGATTTTATACATTTTTAATATTGCGACAGACAGAGATACCTCGCATATTGACCGATATATGGACATACATATATAGTATAAAACCAACTGGAACTTTGAGAATTCTTATATTAGGTATGAGGGGGCTATGAATAGCCTTTAACCGATTTTAACCTTTTACGTACCAGAATTCATTATTACTAGGAAAAAACGTTCTTTAATTTACTTTGCAAGTCAGCGATAGGCACTCAGGTTCACATATTCAATGTCTGGCTTACTTAGTTATGGCCCTCTTATGCGTTATCTACTCGTATTAATGTAATTTTGTGAGCGTGGTAATGGTGCAAGAGAATTGCGAGAGTATAAAAGTATACATACTTAAAATACCGTTTTTTATTTTGTTTCAGATAGCACTAGTTTCTAAAAGCACACTCACTCATCGAGACCCTCTGAAAAAGGAGGTCCGGAGATTGTTGTGCCAATAGGTTCAAAGCTGTTTAATAAAGTTTCACAGAGAGAAATTAGTTTCTTTTCTCCTTACTAATAAATTTTCAACATTTGGGCTCCATCTTGATCTAACTCTTTTATTATTGGATATCAAAACTAATTTTAGATCTGTAACATTAAGGTCAGATATTTCCTTTGTGGTATGAGCATTCTTTGATATGTAAGTACATATATTGAACTATGCATTTACTCAGTCAGATATAACCAGACATACATATGAAGAGTGTCTCATGATACTCACAACGAAACTCGGGTTTACGTAGGTTGACTTTTATATTTCGGAATTTGGCAACCCATGTGTTATGGCAAAATTTCACATTTTATGATGTTGATCTATTTGTTTTGTTTACAGTAACTTAAAATATTTATCTCTTGCCAAAAAATGCAATTAAATCGCGTAGATTTTCGCGCTATTAATTTTTACAACTGTCGACGTGTACTCGTATTAATTCAGCAACAGTGCATCCATGAACCTCATTGTATTTTTAGCGATGACGCAGCCATAAACTTAGAATAAGGCAGAACAGTATATTTTGAGTACGATTTGCTTACCAATTGCCTTTCAAGAATAAGGAAAACCAACCGCCAAAAACACACATCGACTGAAACAACTGCATTTTTGAGCAATCAAAACATTGATTGGATGTGACTAGTCCTGACTTGGCACGGAATGGCTTCTTTTTATTTCCGTACGTTAAAAATATACTAAGAGGTCAACGTTTTTCGACACTTGAAGAGGCGTTGAATTCATTCTGAACTCTTGTTTTGGAGATACCACAATCAGAATGATGAAAAGCCTTTTTAAAAACAATAAAGCGATTTTAGATATTTAATATATATTTTTGTTCTCTAATTTCGAAATATAAAAGGCAACCCTCGCAGAATGTGTCTATATTTAATTATAAGCATCTACAAACATTGCGTCTAGTCGGTAATTTTTCTCTTTATGCTTGCTCAGTGCATATGTACATAACTCAATTCAGTCACTTGCCTGCTGTTGGGACGAGAAATACAAATCCGACAACAATTCGTATAAAAGTTAAAAAGCTATTAAGTAAGCGCAAGTGGCATACAGATACATTTTATATTAATAATAAAATATTTGACTATTTTTGGATTCTCTCATAAGTATTACTAAGTGTTTTATGAAATGATTGTATGGCTTCATGCATATGGTTATTGAAAATAAGTGCAATTGTATAAAAAGTTGTACCGAAAAACTGAAATTTTTTAGAAATAACTGGCAATATTAGTGTGGTGAAACAAAAAACATCACTCATACGCCAAGATGGTCAATCTCGATTGCCAGTCCAGGCGAAGTACGAAAATATCGGTTATTATTCTGGGTGGTGCACTATGCACCGTTATGATGGCCTATTTCGTTTTTGGCGATAATAACGACGAACAGGGTCTAAGAAACCTTCGAATGATCTCGATTGTAAGTGTTTATCAATTTGGTACAAAAAATTTTGTTTGCTAAATAACCTCCTATGTAGTTTATCTAGGGAATTTCGATAACACAGATAAAATAATTAAATAAAAGTATGTCAACAATTATACTCGTTATTTCACAAAAAAGGAATGAATAAAATGATAAATTACGTTACAAAACGCTATTTATAGGTTTTTCGACATGGTGAGAAAACACCAAGCTCCTTTTACCCCACTGATCCACATGCGCTACATGAGTGGCCGGGTGGCTTGGGAGCACTTACACAGGTAATTAACTGTTGAACAGATATACATATATTTACAAATTTATTGTAGTAGATATAATTTAAACTTTTTTAGAAAGGCAGTCAACAGGCTTACAATTTGGGTAAAAACTTGCGCATGCGTTACTATCGTTTACTGCCCCCAAACGGTATTTATACGCAGCAACAGGTACTCGCTTCAAGCTCGGCGGCTGAACGCTGTATTATGAGCGCGCAAAGTGTCTTGGCAGGTTTTATGCCACCACTTGACCACAACAAGGTTTTGGTGAGTACTATCATGCATATTTGATATATTGGTTACAAAGTTTTTTATATACAACCACTTTTATTTTACATTTAGCCAATCCCATGGCAGCCAGCGGCTGTAAATGTTATACCACGAAGTGAAGATACGGTATGCTATTCTGTAGATCATAAATGTTTTAACGAAGAACACGTTTAGATGCACTGAGTGGTTTATACTAATATATAGTATTGTGTAATTCGTTTTGTAAGGTTATGTAGTTTCTTATACCCTGAGCAGGTTATATTAAGTTTGCCACAAAGTTTGTAACGCTTGGAAGGAAACGTAGGAGACCCTATAAAATATATGTATACATATATGTATGTTTGTATGATCAGGGTGACGAGCTGAACCTATTTAGTCATGGCCTCTGTCTGTCTGTATGTACGCGAATTAGTTCCTTAGTTTTTGAAATATCGATCTGAAATATCTTCTTGGAAATGCCGTCGTTGAACCAAATACATACATATATACAGACATATGTATGTACCTATATTATAAACTGAATGATCAAAATCAAGTTCTTGTATAGAAACCGTTTTATTTGTAAAGGATATTATCGCTGCAGTGTAACCGAAGTTAACGTATTTTCTTATTTTGAATTCATTTTTATACTAACATACGTAGAAGAACTGTGTTAAAACGTGATATTCATTATTTATATTGATTTTTTACTAATTAAGTTTTTCAAATTTCTCTATAATATTCTAATTGAATTAAGGTATTTCTCGTATATTATTTAGCTCTTGGCGCAAAAGAAACCGTGTTTGAAATATGACACAATTCTGCAAAAATTGTATAAGAATCCACCACCAGAGCTACGAAAATTAAACGAAGAAAATGCGGAATTATTCAAATTGCTAACGAAACACTCAGGCAAGGTGAGTATTATAAGTCATTTATAGCGGATTCTGTAACCAGTCTCTCGTCTCTACTTGAGACATTTTGAGGTAAAATCTCAATTTGTGACTAGTTACTATTCACAAATCAGTCTGTAGCGTGAGTCTCAAAATATTGACTCAAACTTGAGACCTGGTAGTTAGCAGGTTACAAAAACAAAAGGAATTCTTGTCTGCCATTTTGAATATACTGAATAGAGATCATCATAGATATTAACCGATTGTCGTTCTTTTATATTTTGTAAGCAACTCAAACCCGAAAAGGTTAAAAATAAAACAACTTTACATAAATTTCGTAAATATTATGAAACAAAGTCAACATATATTTTTATTTTTATTGATAATTATGTTTTTTGACTATGTTATAGAAAATTTAATATTTGTTATCGACATATTTATTTTCATTCAACTTTAAAAAGCATCTCTGAATAATGAAATGTAATATATTTTTTGACTGTCACTTACAGAATAGCAAAATCGTCTCAAGTCTCTAACTCAAAATCTCAAATTTAGAGACTTGACACTGTATCACAGTACAGAATCGCACGGTTAGTGAATATGTATGTATGTATATAGTACACAAGTAATTGATCAATACATTTGACATAAGTGAATATTCTCTCGTTAAGCATTGAGCACCTTACTTAGAGAACCAAGATATCTTAAGCTGGCAACGACTCCCTTGCTACATTAGACTGTCTAGGATTTAAATATACCCGAAAATCTATAACTTGATGAACCATATGTCATCTGCGCCGATTTCGGTTGGTATGTCTGTATATAATTATTCCAAAATTAGCGTTTTATTGTTGCCCCTGCAGCGTCAAATATTAAAAAGTCGGGACTGTTGTAGGATAACGATTAATTATTTATATATTTGTCTAATAAAATTCTCAACTTTAAAGCTGTTGATGACTGGAAAACCTCATGATCCCCATCCTCTACTAATAGAGAAACATTTTAACGCAGAAGTTAATATGAAGGGTATTTGGATACATAAGTAGTATATTAAAAGGGCAAATAACGACTTTATAAGTCTAGCTAACATTTTTGAAGAAAAGGGAAATTTAACTAACTAAAACAGCTTTATTAGTATAAAGAAAAGCTATTTTCTAAAATCTATTATTTATTCTGAATAAAATATACTTAATCGTATGTGTGAGCAAAACTTGTAAATAATTTTTTTCTCCTACAGAATATATCGACGCTAATTGATGTTGAAATGTTGTATACAACTTTAAAAGTAGAAGCTGAAGCAGGTCTTGTATTACCTGATTGGACAGAAAATATCTATCCTGACAAATTGGAGTCATTAGCCGCTCGTAGTTACTCACTTTACACAGAATCGAATTTAATGAAAAAAGTTAAGGGTGGAGCGTTTTTAGCGGAGATAATTAAAAAAATGGAGAATAAGCGAAGGAAGAATTTAAATCCTGATCGTAAAATATTCTTATACTCTGGGCATGATATTACATTGGTAAATATTATGAATACCTTAAATATACTGGATCAAACAGATACATTACCAAGTTATGCATCTGCACTTTCGTTTGAGCTACATCATAGCTCTTTGTTTAAAGACGATTTCGAAGTAAAGGTACTATAAATTTCATATGTACATCAAACATTCATATTATTAATGTTATATAATATATACATACATATATAAATACGAATCACTTTCAGATCGTTTATTATTATAACAGCGAAGACAAATTTCCAAAGGAAATTCACATACCCAACTGCAATGTTCCTTGTTCACTTACCCAATTCAGCAATTCTATAAATCATCTGTTACTGGACGATTACGATGATACATGCGAAAACCCTACCACAGACTGCAAAAACTAGGAGCGCTTGCAAAATTAATTATGAATATGGACATTTTTATAAAATGTCATTTATAACAGTTGAAGACTAATATGTGTAAGAACTTCCACAACAAGTTTAAAAGCATAGAACCTACTGATAAAAGTAATATGTTGCTTATTTTATCTGAATATTGTTATGATTACGGAATGGCAATTTTTAAATCCCCAAATTGGGGCATTGCATAGATGGGAAATTCAGTTCACTTAATACCGAAATTAGGTACATATATACGTATAAGCAATTATTTCTAAATCAAAACAAGTCGCATGTATATGTTAATATTGTATGAAATGAGCAAATTCCATACTTTATTTAATTTTTAGAGTACAATTTGTTGAAATATTGGAAGGAATTGCTATGTACAAGAAATCAGAAAAGAAATAATTGTAAATAATAAAAATCACGTTTGCTGGCAACGCCAAAGTCCTGTCGGCAACTAGTCAACTCAATGAAAACAGATGTTTGTAATTCTTATGTGAATAATAAATATTTAGATTTTGTGAATTCATAACATATTTGAAATAAGCTTAACAAAACCTTTTACTGTACAATTAAAGTTTAATTGAGCATAAGGAAGAAACTATTAATTAAGTATTTTAGTTGAGCATCAAGAAACCAACATAAGGAAGAAACCACATTTGATTTGCTTTTCTAGGTGAGTAAGTTGTATTCTTTTCGGAAGATAGGATGAATTAAGATTTCGCAATTTAAGCTAGCCCAGCTTCAACATTGTTACAAACCTAAATGAATTTCCAAAAATTATTTTAGAGAATGGTGGTGTTACTATTTCCGGTTGCGTCTTCAACTCTTTTTGGGTATGGAGATTTACACTACATCATTTACGCTATTTATCAATAGGAAAGATATACACGTGTACATACATATGTCTTCATCAAGAATGTTAGAATGCATAAATCATGATTGTATTTTCTTTGAATATAAATCGGCAAGCCAGCTCGAAATTCTTAAGTTTACCAGAAACCTGGAAGTTTATATTTACTTGGAAATATGTAAAATCTGTTAAAATTATTATGCTAGATAAAGTAGCGGTAGAAAATATTCCTGAAATAATTTCGAGGAATTGTGTCGAGTTGATAGTACTTGGCCAGATAAAAATTCAGATCCGTGTCGGTTACTTAAACCCGACTGTCGTTATTTCAGTGTTTGGATTGGGACTATTACGTCCTATTGACCGATGATCATATTATATAATATAAAATATCTAACACTTCGCAAGACATTTTAATAGTACATTGTAACGAAATTTAATTTTTTATTATTATTTATGAATTAAAGATATTTTATCACATTGAATTGTAATCAATGATTGCACAAAACCAAAATATTACATACCAAAACTTCATTTCGGTAAATTTACATACATACATAGCCACTATATGCTATAGTGGTCCATTCTCAGCAGATTCGGAGATTATACCGTTGCCATAAATAATAATCCCTGCCAAATTTATCGCAAGGACTAGTTTTTGATCGCTCCAGTTTCGACAAATGAGCAGCTTCTTGAAAAAATCGATATACATATATACAAAACGATAAACAAATATTTATAGCATTGTTTTTACTTTTCCAATATTAATTGAAAATAGTGACACATTATTCTGGTTAAGACATCTAATTCAGATTTAATATTTTAATCAAAAGAAAGCAATATTTTCTCATGAACTTCATATGCCTTAATTTGCGCAAAAATTTTATCAACTTCGATTTATTTATTTTTTAAGTATGTACATGTCTATACTGACATAAAAGTAGAATAGAGATCTTTTCTTTTAAGGACCAATTCTAGTTAAGTGTAAATGACAACTCATGCACGTAGTCCTATTTCATTCTATAGCGATGTGTGTGTACAGTCTATGTATTTATTGAGTTTATTTTGATAATCATATATTTTCAGTTTGCATTATCAACAGTTATGAAATTAATTGACAAAGGCACGCGGCACACGTCTGATGCATGCAGACGCATAATACGTTCACGGCCCAATTAATAGTCATAATATGTATATCAGCAGAACCCATTTATCTCCTCTGTGTACTAAATTAATACTTCATTTTTGGGTTTAATGTATGTACATACATTAATATTTATATATAAAAACTTGTGAACATATACATATGTTGACAGTAGGAATATTTTTACAATACTATAACACCAATATTATTAGTGGTTATACTTATTAGTAATATTGTTGTTGTTGTAGGGACAGAATTAAGCCGAGTTGATAGTGTTTCGTGGTAACAGAAGTAAATAATGAGATTCCCCATATGAGGCTTTTTCGAAGTTATTTGAAAACTAGAATGAACGGTTATATCAAAACTAAGATAAGAACAAGTTAGGACGGCAAAGAAGGAGGAAGGTAATATAACGTTGGTACGAAGTCCGATTTCGTCCATGTTCGAATTAAAATTTTTATTACCTAGTTAAAGAATTTTATAATTTTCCTATTGAGAACGAGCAAATAATTTTCCTTGGAGTTAAAAAAGAACAATTTTTACAATTTAACTTTTACGTTATCATTGATATCGTGAAGATTTTGTCACATCCCATACTCTTTAAATATTTATATGTATGCTATACTGGAAGTATATCTGTACTTTCAACCGCACTATTTGCATAAGTTCAATATTTGTTATCAATTTACAAGCACCTAATGTAATGTAATGTAAAGTATCGACGAAACTACTACAACTATTTTTTATACTCCTAACATGCGAACGGAAAACAATTACTTAAATAGTCTGGAAAAATTTAATTATGAAAACGAAGGAAATCAATTAGTTTTGATATACTATTTAGGGAGTTAAAATTCTCCGCACCAGTCACCAAAGGCTATAATCGCGTAAGCGGTGACTACGCCAATCAAGAAGAAGAAGTCACAAAGTCAAACCTTCTCACATGACATTAAAAATCTTTTCATAAAATTTAGTTACCAATAAGTAAGAGTTTAAAAAAGTCTTGAAAATCTTGGCAATCAGCTATTTATGGCGTGATTTCATTCGAAATTTATATGAACAAAATAATTAAAACGATATTCCCAGTTTGATGAAAAAAAACAACATATACAAGCACAAAAAACAAATATATGTATAAATAAAGAAGTGAATGCTATAATAATCTAATTCGTACACTAATATTGGCGTTGCTTCGACCTTTGTTATCAACAGCTGTTAAAAAAAGGAGACTCAAAAGTATTTTGTTTTTTTCAGCCAAAGTTTTTACTCATAATTCGTATATTTAATGCCCATTTAGTAAAATATTTCAATAGTAAACTTTTCATGTATGTATTTAGTTTCTTAATAAATCTCGGAGAATATATTCTGATTTTTAACTCCAGTCTTGGACCAAATTTTACCATTGATTTTGTAATTATCTGAAACCTATTTATACAATATAAAGATAGGAGCTAAGAGTCAAAGGGATAATAATTACTATCATTCTCTTATCTTATCTAAATTAAATTGTGCTAAGGGTAACATCTTCAACTACGGTAACAATTCAGTCTGAAACCCGAAAATCATAATTGTGGTTATATGGGAGTTTCGATTTAAATAGATGAAATTGTTATTTTTTTCAAACTAATATTAACTAACTAAGGCAGCCTCGCTTTTGAAAAGAAATATGTACATATAATAATAAAGGTCTAGCTTTTGGTAAAATATTAGCCTGATAGTTTACACTCGATTTTATCCACTTTAGGCTCAAAGATACATTGTTATTTGTAAAACGCACTTTCTCATTCATCATTCATCACATATTGGCCGATACTTGTATGCGGTATAAGTAAACCGGAAGTTCGAAGATCTTTATATTGGTATATGCTGCTAAGGGAGCCTTCATATGATTCAACCCATTTTGGCATATAGGGTTCCTATAATCAGCAAAGAGTTCCCTTTAAATTTCAGTTAAATAATTCACATATGATCGTATCTGTACGGTTTTGTGTGTATTCGTTGGTGCTGGAAGGGCACAAATGTGATGTAATTTAAAATTTCACTCAGTAATATATGAAAGGCAATATAATGTGCACTGAATTTGGTTGACATAGTAGGTCGATCAACATGTTTAAGAGTATAAAAAAACTCCTTACTTTTACTTACTTTACAGTAATCATTATAAAATATTGTCCAGTTTCAATATATACTATATGTATACTTATGTATATCTTAAAAGTAAGTATTTAAATGAAGTCCATATATTTTCCCGATACAATCTGCTTTTCGCTCCTCTGAAAATAAATAAAGATTTTTGCATGGGTTTAAAAGAGTTTTGCGGGTTTGTTTACAATTTAGATGCAAAACTGACAATTTTTCTGTTATCTCTTCTCATTTTCCTCAGCGACGTTACATGTCGCAATGTGGTCTGTCATTGCTTTTTACTTTTAGGTTTGCAAATGGTACAGGGTATGTAGTTTTTTATTAAATCTCGGCAAAATACATACGTGAATATATTCATTTGAAGTTATCACTTAAATAGATACATATGGATGTACCTGTAATTATAAATACAATATATGTATAAATGATTGTCAGAACATATGGATTTAGATTAGGAATAAATAAACTGCTCTTTCCGCAACACGTGATCGATTGCTGTCAGTCTTGCGGTTGCTTAGCCTATACTCTTATGGAATTCGAACCAAATTTGTACGCGTATACATATGTGCATACATTCTTGTAATGTCTCCGTGTAGTCGTGTCAATTTCAAATTGAACGCACTTATGATCGATATGAAACAGCAGCAACAACACACAACACTTACAGAAGAAAAGCTGTAAAGCACGAAAGTATAAATATTCAAATTAGGATTATGACATAACATTGAAATACAGAAAAAACTGTTTATTTAAAATATAATTTATACGCCATATATCTATAAGAAATTTGCTAACCCACATAAATTATATTTAAGATCATCCATATTTCGATACTTAACGTAAAAATTTTTCTAAGTTTTTACCCATATTCATCTCCCCCTTAACAAAAATCTCTAAATAATAATCTAACGTCGTATACTAAGATATCGATATAGAAAAAGCAACTCCATAAATTAGTTTATTATTGTCGTACCTTTGAACTGAAAATTAACTTTTAGAGCACGATTGCTTGTTGATAAGTCGAATAAATGTTTTTATCACCAATCAAAAAAAACCAAAAAACAATTTTAATAATAGATTATAATAAATAACCATGAATAATGCACAGTAGGAATTTATATTGTACTCATATAAAACTTTTTACACGTACCGTGGTACAAATTACAATTACAAATTAATTTAAAAATAATGTATTTTATAACCACTTCTTTTTGAAAGCTTACAAAGAAACCGTACTCTAGAATTATAAAAAAAAATGTTCGATTTTTAAGCACATGACTAAAATTTGCAGAATAAAATCTTCAGATATGCATTGTAACATAGTTTTGATATAATGCACGAATTTGAAATTGTTAATGTTGCACAGTAAACTTTAAGAGCTATCGTATTAAAATTGACGGTATTGACTTTAGAAGCTTACAAATTTCTCAGAATTTTAAATATTTGAATTAAGTGTCGTTGACATTATTGAGTATAATATAATATAATATTTTTATAAAATACTTTGTACACTTTTCGATAAATATTTTTTCGCAAGTTAATTGTCTAATCATATCAATATTTAATTTTATTTTTATTATCCCTCGTAACAAGAGTCTAAAATAGTTTGTCTTTTTAATTTAATTCGAATTTCATACTTTTAATCCATACCTCAATGGTACATAAAGCACGAAACAAACACATAATAGACGAGGAACGGCGAACTGTTGTGAAAATGCTTAAAAACAAATCTAAAGCACTGGAAATCTGTTTTTTTTTCTAAAGTTTTGTAATTGTTGTAATCTTCAAATGCACCACATTACCTCTATTGTTCAAGTACGCTTTTTGGACGTATTGTTATTTTTAATCCATAAAAAACTATAGGTTTAATGAATATCTCGTTTTCAATCTAATCTAATCTCGTTTGCTTAAACTTAATCTCTCCTTATGCGATTTGAGTTTCATATATTACTTCTCCATAATGATATTCTGATATGTTTTCTTTGACACCAATTATTAGAAAATGATGAAATAAACATAAATTAAAGCATTTACTTTTATATGATGCAATTATCACCAAAACTCGCGATGACATAAAATTACTACAATTCATATACATACATAAGTATGTACTTACGTGCATAACAAGTGCATGTTGATAATAGAAAAACGATTACTGTAAAATAGGCAAATTATTACAAAATTAATCTTCAGATTTAAGGAATAAAACATGCGATTATTTCGACGCAACGCAGTTTGGTTATCCCCTTTGACCGTGAAATTAGATGATTAGATTCGTATGTGTTTGCATAAAATATCAGTGCGTTTTAGTGCACGATCATCAATAGACTCAGTGGTGATATTTGCAAAATAAACAAGTCTTAAATAATAACTAATACTTGGATTAATACAAATACATTATTTATAAGTTTTTTTTCCCGAATGTGATAAGGGATAGAACATCTGTATGTGTTTTTGAGAATTGCTGGGAACGCCGTAACTAAGTACATATTATAGACCAAAATCGCATGTTGCGAAGGTATGAATATACCTACATACATACATATGAGTAAATACACATCGAAATTAAATTGTTTTTGTATTTTGCTGATTTTCTCAGTACTTTTCATGCTGTGAGATTGTGTGCAGAAAGCCCCTCAAGCTAACGAGAACACGCGTCGACAGATCTATTAAACGATTGCAAGCCCTAACGCTCTCTAAAGGCGCATACCTCGCTTGGACAAGAACAGTTCGACTAGAAGTCGCGAATAGTACGGACGCCTGGTAGTGATATAGCAGTCGTGGTATTAAAAGTTGCGGAATTGCACTCATACAACGCGAGTGTTTTTCTATGTTACAACAATAGAAAGTGTAAAATTTACAATAAACGTACCTATAAATATATATAAACGTCAATTTGTGGATAAATCGCAGTTATTGTTTATACATATTTCCAAAGCGTATTGAGCGTCGAAAAGAAGTATATAAAAAAAAAAAACTTGTAATAAATTTTCTTTCCTGGAATCTAAAAAAGGTTAGTTTTTAGTTATGGAAATGCAATCATTTAAAACTACTGACGTACTGCCTCGATGACAATATAGCTCCTAGTAGGTTTAAAATTCTTCAAACTCTGCTCATATTTGGTGGACCAACGAGTGACTTTTAGCAATTTTTTCTTTTGAAATTAATAAATTTTTTTTATTTCTTGTAATTTATTTAGGTATACGCTTCATTGGTTAATTTTTGGTTTTAGCATTTTACTGTAATACCTTGTCGTTATTATATAAGTACAACAATAATTCTTTCTGTGCATAAGTAAAACTCCAATTCTCAACAACCAGTTTTGCCAGCAGCATCATGACAAAATTCAAGTTTCTCCGTTTCTCGGTTGTCATTAGCACGCAGACATAAAATTTCAAGGTGTCTTAAATTATTTAAATAAGCATATACATAAATGCATACATATTTGTTTGCACACACTTATGTACGTTCTTATGCTGGCTAAGCCTTGCTAAATACTTTTTTCAACCTTAAATGCTATTGTCTTTTGACGATCTTTGAAAATTTTATACATTGCACATGCTGCAACTACTGTTTTATAGTAAAAAATTATTTAATGATTTTATTTTATTTATCTGAATTTTATTTTGTATATTATAAATTGATAAAATATTTATAAACATACTGTATTATATTAGCGAAATGTTGATAACTAAAATTAAATTCGTTTCAAATTAAATTTTAGCTACTAAAACTATATTTTCTATATTAGTCATTTCAGGGTGTTGTCCATCGTCGCGTTCAAATTTACGACTTATTTTTAACATAGCAAATACAGATGCAATTTCCATTTTTTTTTTTTTAATTTCATCAATTAATTAATTTTGGATAATATACACAAAACAATATTGTTTTTAATCCTTTTACCTTGAAGAGCCCTTGAATGCATCGCTTCGAGCTTCAGAAACTTGAAAACAAATATTTGTTTACCTAATGCTTGTAATCCTAGTTATGCATAGCTACAATGCAACAAAGTTGTTTTCAATCATTTTAAAGCTTGACAAAATAACAGTGATTTAAAAATATTGATTATTTGACTATGGTTTTCAAATTAAAGCTAAAAAATGTTTGGGAAATCAGTGAAAATTTACAGATTTTCAAAATAAATAAAATTCAAGTGCATTCCCTTTCTGTTAAATGGCCAGAAAAATTATTAAAATATGCATTTGTAACACAACTTTAAGCTCTTAAATGAATTATGCATTGACAACTACAAAGTATGGCGTTCATTTCCCTTATTCTTAAAGTATTAAATGGGCGCATGCCTGGGTGAAAAAAATTTGCATTGCTTAGCGCACACGGAAATGGAACACCCATTTAAAATATACAGTTCATTGATACCTGATCCCTTGATGACGGGGTGCGTCTTTGTATTACTTTATAATTTCCATATGTAAGCCCTATTTACACGTGTATATTATATATTTAAATGACTAAGGTATAAAAACTAATCTAATTCCAATTTCACTTCAAATCGGAAACTGATTACTTCAAGTCGGAGGTACTGCGTATGATTGTAGTTTACGCAAATTGTTTCAACAAAAACTTTAAAGCCGGCGATCAAAGGTTAATCACATATTTTTATAACTTATGAGTGAATAAAGAAAATAAAACATACATATGTGTACATACATTTTTTTATATATACATATGTAGTTGTCAAATACCATATATATTCATTTACACACTTACTATGGATGTGTGCATATACAATTGCGGATAAAAAAATAAGAACAGTACCTGTTAAAAACAAAACGCTTGAAAAAAGTTGTATTCCCCAAGTTCTCTTTAGTAGTATTCAGGTTGGGAAAACGATATTAAAACCTCAATTTTATTGTGAATAAATCAATTTCGTGCATGAGCCGATGAAAGTCTGGACTCCTCGTCCTGTTAAAACTTCCACTTTAGCGGCATCTTCTATTCTGCAAAAGGCAGCATAATTTCATTTAATATGCAGGCGTAAATAAATCGGGGTTCTTTTATTCAATACAGAGAATCCAAACCATATCAAGAAAAGCATCCCCATAGCATGTTTGTCTCCCATCTACTTAAAAGCTTTTGCAGTACATTTGGGGAAAAACTAAACTAAACTCACCATGTTTTCGTCTGTCTATAGTACGTTACGCAATTTTTTACCTTTATTGGGTCGACATGAGTTTTAGCGAACTTGAAATTACATCGGAAATGTTTTCTGCCGCTACAACAACAACAACTGTTCTTCCATAGATTTATTAATCAACCAGATGTCTCCTAACTGCTCCAGCACAAATTTGAAATCCAGTATCCATCCTAATTGCGGCAGCTGATTTAAACCTCCCACATACCTACCGCTTTCGAGTGTGAAATTACAAAAACAAATAAATTTGGCCGTAATTTACACAAAACCGTTTTTTCTTCTGTCCATATTTTATTGTCCACCTTCATATTGGCAGTATCCGGGGAATACCCAAAACCAATTTAGCTGCGGAGTTGCCATCTTTGTGAGCATGAGATGCCACCCAATCCTCTAACCAAATAGTTAACAATAAAGAGGCCAACCAATTTTCAATCGTTCATATTTATTGTCCGACACTCTACATAACAATATTTTACTTAGTATGATTTACTTTTTTATTCGGTCACAAGCTGTGGACTTTAAACACCAGTAGACAAGTTATATGTATGTATATAGTTAGATATATAAATATATAAGAAATATTGTAATATTTCGATTTCACAATACAAGTACTTCATTAATTTATAGATATAGATGCATTAACTATGCATTTTTAGTCATGACGTGGAGAAGAAATGTTTTTTTTCACAATCCACAAAAATGGAAACCCTACAATCTGCGCCAACTATCGTGGGATAAGCCTCAACATCACATATGAGGTTTTACGGGTATCAGGTGTATTGTGAGAAAAAATTAAAGCCCACCGTCAACAAACTAACTGGACCTTGTCAGTATGGCTTTAGGCCTGGCTAATAAAAGAGATTCGACACACACCACCTCTTCGTCGATTTCAAAGCTGTTTTTGTCAGCGCGAAAATGAGCTGCCTTTATGCCGCTATGTCTGAATTTGAAAAAGTTATACGGCTGTGTAAACTGACGTTGAGTCTGAGCCGTTGGATGCCAAACGAGGTTTCAGACAAGGCGTGTCCCTTTCGTGCGACGGAGATGGACCTGGCTTCGCTTGGAATCTCCAATTGGCACCAAGCAGCAAAAAGGCAGAACGACTGGCGTGCTGTTGTAAATTCGGCTATAACCACGTAAGCGGTGTCTACGGCAATAAAGAAGAAAAAGGTATACATACGTATGTTGTAGATATACATACACATGTACCATTTATTTAATATATTCTCAGAAAGGTGCTTCCTGGAATTTAGTAGTCTGCGAGGAAATATGAGGGCAATAGGTCGAAATATAAATGGCGGCTCATTTTATTTAATGTTTGTATTTTATTGTTAAAATAGTCATTAAAATATAATAACAACCTGAAAATTTTATGAAAGAAATCTGGACCTTAGCTAAACTCATAAATACATTTTATGATCTACCACAATTAAACAACAGTAATTTTAACGTTGCATCTAATCCACGAGGATGTCCCCAAACGTCTAATGTCAACAATCGCTTTATTTCAATTTAAGCCGTGACTAAATAATTTTACTTTACCAATACTAACAAATAAACATTTAACTTTGAAAAAATAATATTTTAACATATGAATGCGCAGTTACTGAATTTTGAGTCGCGTTGCATTTGATGCACAACCTCCTAACTGTGTATAACTTTGAAAATATATAATTCGACGGGCCGATATTTTTACACAGCGATTTCCCACAAAATGCCAGTTGCTATGGTTTTTGTTCTAGGGGCAGAATTCTGCCGAGCTGACAGTCCTTAGCCGGAAAAAAATTACGGTCCGGTTACGTAGACCCAACTCTCGTGGGAACGAACAAGTAACCAGTTGACATATAAAAACTTTTACATACATCTACATATATTTATGTGCATATACATATGTGCATATAGTATTAAACATTTCTGTGATTCATTGAAGTATTGCAGTTTTTGAACTAAACGGGTCTTAGCCTAATCTTATTGTTGTTTTATTGTATGGTACACACATGCATGTATGTACATATATTAAGGAATCGGGTGGATAATAGCAAAAGACCTGTTGCTTTACCAGTTACACTTGCTGTAGGGATTGACAAGCGAAGGGAACTCTGAATTTATAATAAATATTCTTTTCTAATCTTATAGAGGTTTAATAAAAAACTAACAATTAGATTAATTTCCCTTCATTTCTCACAAAGTTGGCATAGCAGTATCAGCTCAATGCAATTTTTATTATTTTATGTCGCAATTCCTAATTATTTAATAATAGCGGTGCAAACTAGTTCATTACCAAGGTAATGCAGATAAAAGCTCTCTCTTGTATCAATTGAGATACGATGTCTATAAGGAGAGCAAACTAAACTATTTCTTGTGTCAACCAACTGCATTCAGTTTGAGTAATTTCAATGCAAACTAGAGCAATTGCTGCATGATAAAGATTATGTAGTTCATTTTGTGGATCTCCGCCAATCTTTTCTCTGCACAACGGTTTTTATATACATTTCTATGTACATACATACTTATATGTATGCAGCTACCTTTTTTAAACATAAGCATCCATACCACGTGTATGTTTTTGCACACACTTTAGCATGTTGTGATATCATAGACTTTTTCCTGTAAAAGTACTCCCCAGCATGAGCTCTCACGGCACAATCGCGTGATTTTTACGCACACAAACTCGATTCGCCGGTTGGCTGGCGCTATTTTGAGAGTTGGCTTGGGGTTACTTACATCTACAGAATAAATACTCATTTGATGGAAAGAATTTTGGGTAAAATCATTTGATGGAAATAATTGTGGAATCGCTTAACGCTAGAATTTCAATAGACAAATTCTATATTCGATATTTAAACATTTATGGTAATTGTCAATTTAGTTGTCGAAGACGTCATAATACTGAAGAAGATTTAAAAATTCCATTACCTGCCACTGGCATGCCAAATTGAACGACTTGTGCGAATTCTCTACGAAATGGAATAGAGTATTCACTCTCAAAGAGCAAGTCCGAATTTTATGAGTGTATTCCCCTAATTGTTTGCCGGCTGTTACTGTATATGTATAGATATGGTATATATTTCTAAAAACATGGAAATATAAATGCTCTCAGCTTATATGTACTCGTACATATGTATGTGTGTGCATAAATTTAACGCCTAATACTAATAAATTATAATATTTATACTTGCATGACGGCATAATGCTTAATTTTTCAATAGCCACATACAGATGTACATATACATATTGTTGGTTCACCGTTTACATATTTTTAATTATAATACAAATACAAATTTATAATATTTATTAACAATGCATAAAATGTGCAATAAAAAAGTTAATAGTAATTTATTACTATGTTTGCATATACATTTGTATTATGTATTTTGTACGTGTCAAGGTTCTATACTTATTTTTTAAATTTGAATGTATATAGTCGCATTATAAACACACTAATTTATTAAACCTTCACATTCATTTCGCATATAAAGGTAAAAGGCCTTGACCTTAAGATGAGGTATATGACCATGTATAAACACAGCAACATTTTGCTTCCCCTTATTCATTTGGAGAAAATGAAAATGTTTGCATTCGGCTACATAAAAAAAATGTTGATGATTCTCTCAGGAGTCTACCACCCACCTGCAGACATTCTTTTAAGGCTTTTGTTTGATGTGGAAGAGCGCGCAAAATGTGTCCATACTCTCACGAATTATTTGAAATACATGTCGGTCTAGCTAAACAGTCGTTGAGTTCATTTTAAGCGTACCACACGAGAGACGTAACATATAAAATCGTGAGGGATAAGTAAAAAAAAAGAAATTTATTATTAGGTTGGTAAATTTTACTATTAGTGAAAATTTCTAACATATCTTTGGACAAATTAAATGTTTCTGTTTCATAAAAATCAAATTTATTGTACATATGAACTTAAATAAAAATTTAAATTTGTAAATAAATGTACCTTTTTATCCAATTTCATAGATATAAAGGTATGTAGGTAACGAGTGGAATATATCAAAGTGTACTGAAATAAAATACGCATTTATGTTTTAATTCGGCTTCAACTAGTGTTTATATTGGTATACAATTAGCTTATTGCAATGTACAATGAGAAGTGCTCATATAAAATAAAAACCCTTAAGCCACAGGGTTCAACACCTTGCATGCTTATTTTACATGCTACATACCATACTTAAATCTATTAAAATTGTTAATCTCTTCTTAATTAAAATGTTAGTGATGTGTGCTATGTGGAAATTGGTGATTTCCAATGGTGTATCCTTCCCCATGCACCATCATGCGTCTGATTTTCTCTAGACACTTCGATGACATTACGTTTTTGTGCCTATTTACATACATATGTACATGTACATATGGAAATATGTGAAGTGAAATAATTTTTTAAGTAATAAAAAGAATTATGTATGTATATTGAAATGTTTGCTTATGGTTCGATGCGCATGGGATTCTTTAAAGAGTTTGAATAAATGATCACATCTACATGTAGTTATGTATGTGTGCATATGGATACTAAAATTTTGCAAGTTTGCGATTCTTTGCTCTCTTAAAATAGATTATGTTATAATTTCAATTACTTTGATCTCAATTTCAGTAAAACTAATAATAAAGAAACATGCCACCAAATGCCACAGCAAATACACAATCGATAACCAACTCTTTGGTTAACGGAGATGGTGATGATGCGAAATCACTGACTGATAACTCCACAGGTGTACTCTTCGAACAGGATGCAGAAACCTATGATGGTGGCCTTGTGAAGGACATTGAAAAATTTAAAAAAGCCGAAAAACGAAGACTCAAGCTTGTTTGGAGAAATATAATCGTATTCGTCTACGTACATCTAGCTGCTGTATATGGTCTATGGCTAATGATGACATCGGCCAAATGGCAAACTATAACTTGCGGTGAGTAAATATGTATATTTAACTTACATATTATAAAATATTTTTAGTAAATACTGTTTACTAATGATACTAATAATAATATATGGTATGACTGCAATCTAAACAACTAACATAAATGAAGAAATTCGCCAAAATTCTCATTCTATTGAGTGTATCATTATTAAAAAGAAGTGAATTTATTGTATTTTTAGTTACAATATATTGCGATTAAGGTTTTAGTATTCTTATATAGCCCAAAACCACTTGAGAAACGAACTCAAATGGAATTTAATCCCATCGAAGTTTGAATAGTAATTTCAATCAAACATTGAAATAATTATATAAAAAATTTTATTTAGCAATTAATTTTTTTTAACTAGTTTGTTCCCCAAAAAAATATATTTGCGCAGTTGCAAAATTTTTTGTTTTTCTTTTTAGTAGTATTAACTAAATTTTTGTGTAATATTTTGATTGGTGAGATTTATAAACGAATTAGCATTTTCAACCGCAAATAAATATAAAAAGTAATACAAAAATATTACCTGCGTATTATGGATCATTTCAATGTACCGAGGAAAGTGAATCGACATGTTTTGAAGGCATTGGGAGCTCTGAGTGGTGGCAATCGCGATCAAGTCGTTGTCACATCACAAATAATTGACCAAGTCAAGCATCAAATGCGAAACTTGGTACCGGTACCCAATCTCGGTAGGGTTGTGGAAAAGTCATTACAAAATTTAAGCGAAATTGGCTTGATTGATCGGCATGGGATGTATAGATATGCGCTTGGGCGATGCGCCGCCGTCATGCCTGGTCCCAGCCCTCAGCCGAATTCAAGAACTCCTGACCGTCGTGTGTTTCGAGGCAATGTAAGCACACTTTTCAATTTTAAGATTTTATACATTGCACAATGTACGATTATTTCATTGCTTCCACTTAGAATCCACGACATTGCAGTCGAAGCAAATTAGATCCTAATAAGAAACGTGCTCGGGGTTGCAGTGACGAGGAATCCATCTCAGGCGATGAATTTGATCGCGCGCGGAAACGCATGCGTACAAATAATAAGCAAGTGCGTCACTGTGGTCGGTGGGCATATCTTCCTCGCGTGCGACAGCATAGCCAACGTAGTCAACTTAACCAGCAAGCTCTTTTCAAATTCAATGCACCCCATATTTCTCAAGATTTTTACTCGTTGGATTATCCACTTACGCAATTGCAAGAATTTCATTCCTCCAGAGAATACCGAAACCCTTTGGAAGTTGTTAGTAATGACATAATTAATAATACAGCATTGGATTTTACCCTAGCCAATGTGACACCCACACCATCTCTGGAAATAACTGAAATCAATGATGATATAAAAAAAATTGTAGATGTACGAAAAATAGTCGAAACGCCACCATTACAACAACCAAATGAAGAAAACAAGTCGAATGCAGAATATGTAGTGGAGGAATATGAGGAGAAAGAAGAGGGCGTACAAACTGAGCATTTCTCGTCGACAGTAATACGAGGCTATCAAAGCGAATTATGTGGAGATCGTGAAGCAGCCATCGGGAATGGTAACGCGACTACGCAAATACAAAATGTACGAAAAAACACAACAAATCAGAATCAAATTTCAAAATCGTTCGCCTCAAGACGTTTACTGAACACATCCAGTGCTTACGCTTCAGAACATTCTTCTAAAACCATAATGCCGGATTACACTAAATCTTATATAAAGTAAACATATCTGCAATGTGTCATAATATTTGTATGTATTTTTTAATGTTACTCTTATGTTATTTGAATATTTATGACAAATTTGTGAGTATAAGTCTTCATTTTAAGAAAATTCTAATTAAACAAATTGCATAATAACAACACAATACTACAATGTTATCATTACAAATTATGAGATTATCATTACTCTCCTAAGGAGCTTTATTGTAACCGAATGATGTTAATTTGGTGCGAATCCTTTAAAAGTTCAAGATATAACGATATTAATTGATTCCTAAGATATATGTATAAATAGTATTATCGTTTTCACCAGTCCGAATGATTTGCATTTTTAACATTTATATTTTTTCGTAGCTATGTAAGCTAGCAAAATTACATTTCTAATTACATTATATATTTTTATACAAATTCATTTTGCAGCCATCTTGTTATATGTTATCTCCGGGCTGGGTATTACCGCGGGTGCACATCGCCTTTGGGCTCATCGCTCCTATAAAGCGAAATGGCCACTGCGCGTTATTCTAATGATTTTCAACACGATCGCCTTCCAGGATGCTGCCTACCATTGGGCACGTGACCATCGTGTGCATCACAAATATTCGGAAACGGATGCTGACCCACATAATGCCACTCGCGGTTTCTTTTTCTCACACATCGGCTGGCTATTGTGCAAGAAACACCCTCAAGTCAAAGCCAAAGGTAAAGGAATGGACTTGTCCGATCTACGCGCCGATTCGGTTTTGATGTTCCAAAAAAAGTAAAGATCACGATTACATTTTATTGTTTTCACTATTTCAATCGATATAATTTATTTTATCTAGATATTATATGATTTTGATGCCACTTCTATGTTTTTTGATACCAACTCTGATTCCGATGTATGCTTGGAATGAAAAATTCTTAAATTCATGGTTTGTCGTTGCTATGTTCCGTTGGTGTTTCACCTTAAATGTAACTTGGTTGGTTAATAGCGCAGCCCACAAATTTGGTGGTAAACCCTATGACAGGTATAAACATGCATAATATTATAAAGAGAAATTCTTTCCCTCAATCTTAACATTTTGTTTTATTAATTTGTGATATTAACTATTATTTATTAAACTCTCTTTATACATAGATTTATCAATCCATCCGAAAATAAATCAGTAGCTCTTTTCGCATTCGGTGAAGGCTGGCACAACTATCATCATGTATTCCCCTGGGATTACAAGACCGCTGAACTTGGTGATTATTCGCTGAATTTAACCACGGCTTTCATTGACTTCTTCGCCAAAATCGGTTGGGCATACGATCTAAAGCAGGTGTCTCATGACATTATCGAAAAGCGTGTTAAACGTACGGGCGATGGTACACACGCCACTTGGGGTTGGGGCGATAAGGATCAATCCAAAGAAGAAATGGCGGATGCGTTAATTACACACAAAAAAGCTGAATAAAATATATACGGTACGTCCAGCAACGAGCGGCAGATCAAAGTGAGCGTGTGTGTATGTGAGAAGATATTTAGTGTGGGTGAAATATCAGCGAAACTAATAGGGAGTGGCTGCTGGAGTAGTCATCTCTTAGGTAATAGTAATACAAAACCTGTATATGAATAATGTAGTGTTGTGTGTGGAGTTTTCAAACAATATCGTACAAACAATATGACATGCCGTCAAAGAGCTTAACAAGATACGTTTTGGTTTTTGCAATGTAAACTAATAAATTATAAACTAGCAGATAAATTTCTTTTATACATACAAAGATATGTATGAGCACTTGAAAATTGTATTAATTATTTTTTTCCATAACGTGTCTTGAAAGGTAATAATTATACCGAGGGTCTCATGTTCCCAGAATTGTATGCTAGCACATAAGTATGTAAAATAAGTAAGGCAATCGCCTCCAGAAATAGCGTACCTATATGCTTAACGAATATCTGATGCAGTCGTACCCACTAGTGATACCATATAATTAGAAAATAGAAGCGAATTAATTTAGAATCAAAATAAAAATCGCCAGTTTATTACTAAGTTCAAATTCTGTATTGCATAAATGAATATGAAATGTTTATAAAACTTTTAAATGCAACAGGTGAATTAATGATAGTTAAAGCGCTAAACACCACACAGCACACGCTATTTAAAAACTACCAAAACATGGGGTTATTAGTATTCATAAATAAAAACAGAAAATATTATACAAAATATGTTATTTCTAAAAAATATTAATATAAAATATTACATATAAATTGTTGAGTAATACTAAAAAAAAAAATACAAACGACTATTTTTTAGCATTCTTAAAGTGATTCCATTATTTTTATTTACATACATATATGATGGCCAATGTGAACCAAACATAATTACAAAAAGGAAATATATTCTTATTTTTATTAAATGGTTGGTAAATGGTATTTACTTGAAAATTTGTTATCATGCGTATAGTGTTTAGATAAATTTGAAAAAAATCAATTGTAAGTATTAAATTATTTTGAATGGATATTCGAAACTTCTATTGTTAGACATATAGGGGCTAAGCCAAGTTTTCGCTAAAATGTATCTATTTTAGGCACAAAACTACACTGTTGTGAGTAAAACACGCTCTCTTATTTTCATTGAGATAACTCACACAGTGGCCGCTAATTCGTAGTTCTTTATATTAGATATATGGAGGCCAAGGAAAACATTTACCCGTTACAACTAATTTTAAACATTCAGACATACTGTTATCAGGAAAGTATTTCAATTATTTATTGCACACATTGACCGATACTTTCGGTAAAAAGTCACTGGCGTCCTCATATTTGAGACCTAGGGGCTTGAACTGTTTTGGCTCAACTTTAAGGGCATTATTAGTGCAAAGATTCATTCCGTTATACTTACAGATTTGAGTTCTATATCTTAATTTACCAAACTTCTTATGGTATCGAGGAATTTGGATGCTAGTTTTCATCAAGATATTTTAATCTTTACTCAAGTTGGAGCCTGCACGGACGGACGGATAGACAGACATGTGAACAAAACTATTATACTCTGAAGCAACAAGTTGCAAGAGTTTAAAAAAGTTGTGCATTCAAGAACTTGATATTGATCATCCAAGTTCTCTTATATACAGACAGGCAGACGAAAATATATCTATTGAAATATGTTTGCGATATCAATGAAAACTTTCAATAATAACAGAAAAACGCAAAAGAACGGCAGTAGTTACCCTTACAACAACAACTACGTAGTAGTTCTTTGAATTGGTTAACTCAATCCGTTAAAAAATCCTAAAAAGATGTAAAGATGTAAAGAAAGAAAACAAAGTAGGTGTGACACTTTTCAGTTTTATTAGTTTGTTTCATAAGTTACACATTACATATTTTATATATTAAAGCAAATTCAAGATATACAAACAATCTTAAAAAAACGAAAGCTGTGTGTAACAACTAAACATATATGTTTGTGTTTTGATTCCGGTGCATGTACAACTTTGACTATGATTCGCAAACGTTCTGATTTAGATTTAGCGTTTTTAAAGATGTTATATGTATATTGAAATTTTAATAGAATACTCATCGTAACATATAAATTAATTTTAAATTCTGATAGTTGTAAACTTATACTCAGAACAAATCAGTTTCCATCATATGTATGGTGCTATTTTTTTCGCCCTTCTGTCTGCTTAGATTCTTTCTCTTTTTTCTCTGCTTCCAAACGTACAGCTTCAGCTGTTTGTTTTTCAAGCTCTTTTTGTTCAGCTGCAGCAGCAACGTTTTTATCATCCCAATCGGCCATTGACTTCTCTCGTTTTAACCACGAATGTGTTGTATCGGATTTGAACGCTTAAACAAAAATTAATTTTTAATGTGGCAATTTGTTTTCAATTATTAAGTTTTTAACTTTCAATTTTTAATTTATTATTGCCATGTGCATTTACAATTATTTGCATATATTAACTTACTTTGTATAAACCATTTGATGCCTTGCTGCATTTCTTCAATTATTTCTTTTGATGTGTACATGACTTCGTTTTGAACGGCCTGGTTAAAGTTTGCTGCATCAAACACGGCTGAATATAATGAGCTTCTATCGTGATTAAGTGCTCTCTGTGGGAATTTCGCAAGTGTTTGCGCCAATTCCACAGATTTAATTAATGATTGGCCAGGGGGTACGACGCGATTAACAACGCCCATAGAAAGCGCTTCTTCAGCACAAACTTGTCTTCCAGTCAGTATTAAATCCAATGCTCTCGAAAATCCGATCAATGCCGGTAATCGTGCTGTACCACCATCGATAACGGGAACCCCAAAACGCCGATTGAAGAAACCCAGCACAGCTGTTTCCTCCATTACTCGGAGATCACACATTAATGCAAGTTCCAAACCATTAGCAATACAATAACCGCTAATACCACATACAACCGGCTTTTGTATTTGTCGCCGTGTTGGTCCCACTGACCCTTCATGCGCCATAAGTATGTCAATACTAACCTGGTCTCCACCATCTTTTCCAAGTTCTAGAATATCATAACCGGCACAAAATGATCCCCCAATACCATATAAAACCGCAACAGGAGATGAATCATCGGCCTCAAATGCATTGAATGCTTCGCAAAGTTGTGTGGCAGTGGCTACATTAATGGCATTTCTCACCTGTGGTCTATTTATGCCTATTAATGTGACATTTTTATCTTTATCTACTATTATATTCTTTTCAATTGGAACATCTACAATGTAAAAGAATAATAGTATTCCTTCTAAACTTATGTCATTCAGAACACGATTCGACTTACCTTTATCAGCTTTTTGCAGGCAGTTCGTAATACATATACTTCTAGAACCTATGTTTTCAAAGTCCGTTGAGAACTTGGTGGCGATACTTTTTTTGTTTATAAACTGTGAAATTCGTCGTAGCAAAATCATTATATCTGGCTATGTGGTATTAAGTTTTTTAGCTTGATGTTCAATAAATGACTGTAAGCTATAGTCGATAACTATAGAGATAGTAATGTTTATTTCGATACCCCTAGAAATCCCTTTTGATTTATATGTTAATACCAAATAATAATTTAAGCAGGTATACAAAAGTTCACATGATTTACTCTCCCTTACCATTTTCTTCACAATTTAAAACATAAAACTTGTTCTTCTAAACATGTTTTCTATATTTTCCAATAACGATTAGTCGATATCTATCGACTAGCGCTTTTTATTTGTAATATTCTCGTTGGAAGCAAATTTTTGTTCGTGGAGAATTTCTTCTTGTTCCCAAGCTGGTATAACTTTCGGTTTTACTTGCCAGGAATCTGTTTTTTGACCTCTACTTTTTACTGCAAAAGTAAATAACAATAACTATAGGTCATCGAATTTTATTTAAAATCTCACCATCTTTATATCTGGTTATTCCCTCTTTTATTTCATGCAAAAGTTTGTTATTAAACGATCTGGTTTCTTCTGCTATTGCCGCACACAGTCCATTTCTGCGTTCATAACAGTTTTTGTACAAAGCTTGACGGTCTTTTTGTAATGCTTCTAAAGGAAACTTCGCAATGGAGAAGGCCAAATTAACTGCCTGTCCAAGAGCTGTACCTGTTGCTACCAAACGATTTATTAAACCCATTTGTAGTGCTTCTCGTCCACAAACACGTCGGCCTGTTAATAATAAATCTAATGTTCGCGAGTACCCAATCATTGCTGGTAACCTTGCTATCCCTCCGCAACTTACGTTATGTCCAGTGTACCGTCCAAAAAATCCTAGAACTGCAGTGTCTTCCATAACACGAAGATCACAAAACAGCGCCAAATCTAAACCATCTCCAACACAATAGCCATTGATGCCACAAACGATAGGTTTTTGAGAATGTCTATGTATTGTCTTGGAAGTTGAAAGTGCACTAAAATTTTCTTTATTATTGCTTTCTAATGTTGTCAGATCCTGTCCAGCACAAAATGAGCCACCTATACCATAAATTACAGCTACGGGTGAAGTTTCATCTCTTTCGAAATCAGCCAATGCCTCACTTAATTTTTGTGCGGTCTCAGAATTTATTGAGTTACGATATGCAGGGCGATTTAAGCCAATTAAAGTGATATGGTCATCTTTATCAACGTATATTGGCGATTCCGTGTACATTTCTGTTCCCATTGGTTTTGTTGATACGTTCTGTCTTCCTTGTAAACATTTCTCCTGTTATAATAAACGTTAAGCTATTTTAACATCGTTATTCAACATCCTTAAACTTACAATTATTAACCTGTGCAAGCTGGTGAGTCTGTATCGATTCAATAAATTCGACATTACCTCATTAAAAACTTACTATCAAAACAACAATTGGGAAATAACAACGGGCTTTCATAGATTGCACAAACAACTACAGAATTATCGGTTAAATACAATCAAACTTTCTGATATTGTAATTAATCGATACCTAGTTTTAACAGGAAAAAAGATGAATGTACTGTAAACAACTGAAATACGTTTATTAACTACGTTAGAACTTACGTTTATTACGATAAACACATATATATGTAAATGAACATGAAATTAGACTAAATTTATCAATATGTGTTTTCGTGTATTGGAATAATTTATTTATACAATTTGTATTACATTACTTCGAATATATCAGACCCATTTTATTGTTTATATAATAAAAGTTTAGTACATGCCAGACGTAGAACAAATATTTTAGTCCAAACCTTGATATATATCCAATTCATTTTGACACCTCTACACAAGTCTCATTTTTAGTGGTCAAAGCAACTCTGAGTTCTGAAAGAGAAAAGCGTGAGACAATTCATACAGAAAGAAAAGTAAAATATTGTATTGGCGCGTGAAAAGTGAACATTGCGTCGATTTTTGGCAAATTTTTGAATAATTTGCAAAATATAAATTGTAAAACAGTCATAAAAACGAAGTTTGTTTTCGAATTGTTTGTGTACATTAAGTGAGCGGTGCAAAAGAGCTGGGAACACACAGTTCGTTGCTTTTAAAATTCGGTATATGAAGTGTTTGAGATTTTTCAACCGCGCCGTCACCGTCATCGTTGAGTAAATTATTTCTTAAAGACTCTGCTGCTAACAAGAAGCACAACGCGAAACTTGCTTCGGTACCAGAATCAAGATAATTTTTTACAAGCTATTGAAAGATGCCTATTTGTAAAAGAGAGGGATTCGATAATATGCAATCCCGTAATAGGGATGAAAGATTTCAAGACAACGACGAGGTGTTCTTTTGTGAAGTTACAAAAGATATTTTTCGCGATTATGAGTAAGTGACAATTACGTTTACAGTTATTTTAAAGTTGAAAATCTCTATCTGCAAGTTTACATATTTTCATATCTGGGAATATAGTTTTGCAGTAAAGATTTTGGCTCTACTCGTGAAGCAGCTATATTAGAAGTAGAGTGTAAAACATAGACATATAAAGTGTAGCGTAAAGGGTGAAAGAAGTGTAATCAAAGTGTCCAGCCAGCTGCTATACCAAACGGTTGGCGGGAATATATTTGGTAAAAACGCACGCATGTAGAGTTGCCAAGTATTAAATAATTACAAATGTTTGAATTCTGAAAACCTCTTTGTTTCAAAAATGCGGTGTTTTATGTTTCATTCATAAATTTTAATTAATTTTCAAAAAGATCGGGTGGGCCTAAAGGCATTGTTCCAAATTTAAATCTTATTAAAGACTATGAAAGAAGTGTTGCTTTAATTTCCATTTTGAAGTTAACGGAAAATTCTTTATTTCATCTAATATCCTAGTGTTATGTTAATGGATACAAATTACAATGTCATAAACTGATTAAAACAATGTCTGTATGTTTTTCTTTAGTATAACACAAATTTATACACATAAAACTAATACCTAAAAGTAAAAGTTCGTTAACACCACTTCATTAGAAAATATTATTTATATTTTATGTCGTTACGTTATATTAGAAGGTAAAAAGGGATACACAGCATATTGGTTCGAAAAGTAATATTTTATGTTAGAATATACACGTATATAAATGATCATAAGACGAGCTGAGCCGATTTAGCCATGTCCGTCTGTCGGTACATATGCGAACCTCAATTTTTCAGATATCGATCTTAAATGTTGCCCATTCACTTTTATCTCCAGGAATCTGTTGCTGTTGTTGAAATCGCCGATATATATGTGGCTCCCATACAAATTGATTGATCAAAATCAATATGTATGTAGAAGAATTATTTATTTGACAATTAATCTTCATGAAGTTCGGCATGGATTATTGTCCATATTATTGATTCTGATACAATAAAATTGTTCAGATCAATGCACTGCTGCAAATAACATACAAACTGACTGATCAAAATCAATTTATTAAATGTAAACTTTTAATTTTGTTATTATAGCTTCGATGCAACCAAAGTTGCGTTTTTTCTTCTTTTTTTCATTAAATTTGCAATATCTAATCGAGTTTTTTATTTATAGAGATTACTTCCGTCATGTAATGGTAATAAACTCCACTGTTTGGCAGTGTGAGGCTACTGGACGCGACAATCTCACATATGCAGAGGCATTGCGAAGCGAACGACGAGCGCGCAAGAAAATGGAACTTTTTAAATATTGTCTCCGAGCGCCAGTTATGCTAGTTACAGAACATTCAAAGCAATCATCTCTAAATACGTTAAGTGTAATTATATGCAAGTTTTTGCGTAAGCGTTATTTCATAAATGAAGAAGTAACTGCTTGCCACAAGTCTTCTAGTTATAACGCATACACAGTTGTAAGTGTTATACCGCCTAATAAAACACCTCCAGCCAATGGAGTATATGAAGAAACTGAGAAACTCCAATATAAATTGCGACGAAAAGGTCAGAATGATGAAGAAGTAATTTTGCCATTTGAGAATATTCGTCGTCAACGTCAAGAATTTACTACTGAAAATTTACAAATGTTTGTGAAGGATAATGTAACACGTGTAGATGGCATATTACGGCCAAAACCAGATTCTTACAAAAAATATGTAACAGATCCAAATATTACTTTTGATAAAATATTTATTGGAACAATGCCACATTTTACGCCATCAAAAATCAAACGCCCTCAAGATTCTACTAACAAGAAACAATCGACTCTGAATAAATATTTCACTAAGGATGGAGAGACTGATACCGAAAAAAATGTGAAAAATTCAAAAATGCATACCCTAGAAGCAGTTAAGCAGAAAAATGAGGAAGCAAAACTAGCTGAAAAGCTGAAGCGTATCGCTGAACTCGAACGACAGAAAGTGGAGAAACGCACTAAATTAATAGAACGTGTTGAAGCCGAATGTACTGCATTGCTCACTAAGACTGATGATTTAGAACGTACAGATCAGCGATTACTGCCTTTATATAAAATCGTTAAAACTTATATTCCGGATAAGCTTTTAGGGGATGCCTTCATGGTTCGAGAGTTCATGCATTCTTTTCCAACCATACTATCAGGAATAGAAGTATTTCGCGGTAATTTGAGCTTTTATGAAATGTCTCGCGCGTTTAGAGTGCGCGAAGTGGCTGGACCATTATCCGATATTCTTCTCGTCTTTCTGGGTACAGTTTTTGATATGCAAAAGGAAGACGAAGATGAGTGCACTGTTGAATATTTGCGTTTACGTCAAGAGTTGCGAAAACGCGAACCGTTCATAACAATGGCTGAGGCAGCTCGGCCACATTTTTATGTTAAACGACATTTTTCGTTTAAACTAAATGAGCTGCCCATTGATTCGTTAACTCTAAGTGAAGTGTTGCGCTTACATTTGCTTTCATCTGGAGCTATAGTAAAAGAACGTGCAGAAAAATGGCGCTTAAAGTATCGAAACGGTTATTCATCATTGGAGGATCCGGGACTTACGCTTCGTATGCGACATCCGCATATTTTGCGTGCTCTTAAGATGTATTCTGTTTTTCAATTACCTTTTCTGGACATCATGCGTATTGTGCGATGTCTTATGGCTCAAATATTGACCTATTCAAATCCCATAAATCTAATTGAGGAACGCATGGAACAAATGTCAAACAATAGAGTTGAGCTACGTGTATTAGCCACCATGGAAAATATACGTGCGGCAAATATTCAAACGCAGAAGCGTACTTTAACCAATGAATTTCACCAACAATGCTTAGAAGATAACATAAAAAATAACGAGGAAAAGCGAAAGCAAATTGAGGAAAAATTTAATAAAAAAATTACAGAGTTAATGGCGCAATCTGATCGCGAACGTCGTAAGTACGAACAGCAGGTGGAAGGTTTTAATTCTTCTTTATTCAATTTTCTTGTTTATCTTGGAATGGATCGCGCATACCGTAAATATTATGTATTCGAGTCAATGCCTGGAATTTTCATTGAGCACACTCCTGATTCCTTAGATACTTGTCTCAGTGATCCGCCCAAAAATTCGTTAACGGAAAATTCTTTAATTTTAAATTTTGAAACCCTTCCGAAAAATCGCAAAGATTTACGTGCTTATTTATTAAAAATGTATATTAATGAAGATAAACAAGCGGCCAAGGCTAAAAAAGAAGCTAAAGTGACTAAAAATACAGGCTCTTCAACGGTTATACAGCAAAACAAGGAGAACAAAGAAAATCATTTGGTAAACGGTATTACCAATGGTAAAGATATTATTGAAGGGGATGAAATTACTACAAAAAGTAATGAAAACGCAAGTGAGTCTGTTGCCGAAACGTCTCCATCGCAATACCAACTATACATGTGCACGGGTGATCCGAGAAACTGCATTGTTCATGATGAACGCAATGCCGACAGGCAGAGATGGGCATATATATACGATAAAGATGATATTGACGCGCTTATAGCGGCACTGAATCCATTAGGAGAACGAGAATCTCAACTTAAAGAGCAATTAACGATTTTACGTCATCTTATAATAAATCACTGCAGAAGATGTCCGGAAGATTTGCTATCACTAGATGATAACAGAAGCTTGAGTAAATTTAAGAATGCAATGATGTCCGAAACTTACCGCAAATACAACAAAGCGAACTTTGGTTATAATGTGGATGCAGATCTTAACGAAGTATTGCTGACGTCGCTCATTGACCGTATAATTCAGTTCGAAAGCGACATTTATACTGGTGATCTAGGTCGATTAAAAGTAATAGATATGGAAAAATGGCGTGAAGATCTTCAAACTAACCAATATGATGCACAAGTTAAGCTGCAATGGGGTCCGAATACACAAAAATGTGGCACAAATGGAGGGGATGAAGACGATATTCCCGAAGATGATAATGAAGACGACGACACAGAAATAAAAGATGGTGGCCGCTATGCCAATAAACCGTACAGAGATCCTGGCGATTCACTTGGTGACACACTGGAAATTGATTCAGAAGACAGTGCTGACGAACTAATTTCTTTACATGATTCTAGCACAATAAGAACTAGCGTACGTAACTGCGCTTCTGCACTGCTGCAAGTGGAACAATCAATTGAGCGTCGTTTTATTAAAGAACCATTTGGAGCACCATTAAAAGATATCAAAGATAAAGAAATTTTTGAACGCAGAGTCAAATGGGGGGCGACTAGACTGAAGCAATGGGAAGTGTCTTTAATGGAGAGCACGAGTTATTCTCAGGTAACGTTTATAGATTTACAAATTATATGCATTTTATTACACCCTTAACAGGATTACTAAGTGTGTAAAACTCAGTAGGTAGGCGTTAAGTCGATTTACACGCAAACTAGCTCTTAGTTGAATTTTTGCACACATCTTTTGTTCCCATTTGTCAGAACCGCTGATATCGGTTCATACAATTGTCGATAAAAATCATGTCCTTGTATAAAATTCTTTTTTTTGAGACGATAGATTCACGTGATTTCGCATGGACTATTGTCCAAGGCAACGGTACAATAATGTCCGAACATATTGTTCAGATTGGAACAGTAGTATGTAGCTGCCATACAAACTGATCGATCAAAATCAAGTTTTTGTATGGAATGTTGTTGTTGCTGTAGTGGCAGAATTCACAGTCCTTGGCCATATAAAAATCTCGGTCCGTTCCGGTTACGTAGACCTGACTATCGTGGTTGGGGATATTTTTTCAGCTCCGTAACGGTTCTGATATTTGATCTTTTGTATATATGAAGAGTTTAATAGTTTTAGTGCAACCGTAGTTAAAGTTTTGTATTGTTTTTATTTTTTTTTTTAATACAGAGGGTAGTAATAATATTTAATTATTTTTAATACAGAGGGTATTAATAATATTTAATTATTTTTAATACAGGTGTTTCTCCATTTGAATGTTTTGCACGATTGTATTTTGTGGGCTCGGTCTACAAACAAGTCGCTCTGCCAGGTGTGTCGTCGAGGTAGTGATCCGGACAAGATGTTGCTGTGCGACGAATGTAATGGTGGCACACATATGTTTTGTATGAAACCCAAGATGAAGACAGTGCCAGAGGGTAATTGGTACTGCGCACGGTGTGTTAAACGTTTAGGACTACGCAATGACAAAGAGGAAAAAAATAATAAAACTGCATCTCAAAGACGCAAGCGCACATTCAATGTTGATGAGATTACTGATGAGGGATTGGTTAATGGAACTAAAGATAGTGATCGTGTCCGTAGTAGTGGGCGCCGTAGTAATAAACGTTTGCAATCTAATGAAATCGAAGTGAAATTGATAGACGACGACGACGACGATGCTATTAATGACAGTGATGGAGATGGTGTGGGCGATTCTGTTGGTGGTGATGTTGAAACCGAGAATATAGATGACGAAGAAATTGCTAGCGATAAAGATGAAGATGTTGATGAAGAAGAGGCTGATAATAAAAAAAAATCTGAGGATTATACAGATGAGGAAGAGTAAGTGTGCCAATATATCTAACTATTTTTTAGTTCGCATGATTAGACCGTAGTGGTAGTTGTTCTAAGAAAAGTAGTAATATGAAATATATACGTATAATACGTTGTCAGCCTTAGAATGTTAATCAAAATCAGACCTGCAAATAATTAAAAGTAATTTTTATATATTTTGTAATTCGGAATACCTTTGTTTGAAATAATTTTTAATCACAAATACCGGATTGAAAATAAATTGATGTTTAAAAAAAATAAAAATTGTTTTAGAATTTAAATTTTTTTCGTTTTTGTGTACTCAGTGTTCTACCATTTTGAAGTAGAGCTCATACAGAGATCATCTTCAATATTCTAGAGCATTGGAGAGCAAACTTAACCGTTCAAGCGATTTATATTTTATTAATATCCAATTCTGATTTTGGGATTAAAAATTAAATCTATAAAATTAAGAAAAATTCGGATTTTAATCTCATATTCGGGGATTACATCAAACATTTTCAAAATTTTATAATAAAAAATAAAATGAACCTACTAAATGTTTAATTTCATTTAACTTTAATTTGTTTTTCTTTTCTCAGGGATGAAAATGTTTGCGCTGTTTGCTCATACGATGGCAGCGATCTAATGTGTATACGTTGTAGAGAAACGTTTCATTTAGAGTGCATCAATATGAAGAGAGCACCTCGTTATAATTTCATATGTTCAAAATGTAAATCTGCAAACGGAACTGAAAAAAGATCCCCAAAAAGTGGGAAAACGAATGGTAAACATTCACTGAATTCATCAGATGATGATGACGATGATGACTCCGAACCGCTTGTAAAACGTCAACGATCGTCACGTTCATCTCTACGCAACTCTGGACACCAACCGCCGCCGCAAAATGGTCAGGGCAGTCCACGTGAAGTTGCTAAATCGTCATCACAACGTCGTTCGGTGCGCCGTACGGGTGATCATTTGCCATTAAATAGCGCCGCATTGTATCAGCTACTCGACGATGTCATGAAACACGAAGATGCGTGGCCATTTACACGCCCCGTGTCGCACGCAGAAGTGCCGGACTATCACAAGATAATTAAAACGCCAATGGATTTGGCTAAAGTAAAATCAAAACTTAATATGGGCTCATATCAGTTGAATGAGGAAGTAATGAAGGACATACAGCTTATTTTCCAAAATTGCGACGAATATAATGTTAAAGGAAATGAAATTTATAAGTGAGTAAACCGCAATTAACCGCTCAATAATTGACTGAACAATTTTTACTGTGTGTGCCTTTTTTTTTATCGTTTTAGCGCTGGTTTTACGTTGGAGAAATATGTTATTGAACAATGCAAACGACTTAATTTGCCGTTTAAGCCGAGCGATATGAATTCTTCGTAATAACTATGAAATATGACACGGAATACTTTTAAGTGGCATCATCATAAATCTTAGTGCTAAATTAGAGTGACATTATTAGTTACGTTTATCAAGATATTGTTTTTGTTTTTGTTTTATTTTGTAAATTCTTTTTCAATCATAATGCTGCAGTTTCAATCATTAGTCTGAATTCTGAACATGTCTATCCAATCCATGTAAACGTATATTTTGAAAGTATTTTGTATTTTGTATAATATATTTTGGATGTAGTGCATGCACGCTGTTATCTATTACCGCTATTATATATACATATACAAACTATTGTTTTTAATCACATTTAGTACTATTTTGTTCCATTTTCCCTTCATTACGACAAGAAATTTTAAGTAAATAAATTTAAAGCTTCTAAACTCCGAATGTGAAGTGCTCGAATTAAACCGTCTCATGTATTTAAAGTGTTGCGAGCATTTAGAATATTTAAAAAAATTCACCTATGCATATTTAAGGCAAAAGTAGCTATTAATTTTGTAAGTTTATGAAAACTCTTATGCTTAAGCCTAGAGTAAGTACAATTTCAAATATAAAAATAAATTATGCTATTTGATCAAATTACCACAAAAACAACGCTCTATTTAATTAGTAATTGGAATGCTGCAGTTTGGCATAACTGTTCACAATACTTACGCATCATCACACCCAGGCGCAACATACTCGGAATTAGAGTTAGGATAGACAGATTGATTTTTTTTGTCAATTAATTTTATTGATAGAAATACGTTTTAACTAATGGTTAATAATTTCGTAAGTATATTTATACGCTTTTAGGTATTCACAGAAAATGTCATTAATTTTGAATTGTTCTTATGAAATATGTTTCGTATGTAAGTTGATTTTAATGAATTACTGTTTCTTTTATTATTATTATCTAGCCAAAGAATGCGGCGAATCATCATTTTGTATACAGCTGGTATAAGTGCTTTTAGTGAAAGACGTCGGATGCTACTAGAAAATCGCTCAAATCTTGATACATATAAGTGGACCAACTATTAACTTTTTCCGTTCTTATTCAAAACAAAAATGTGTTTTTCTTATCCGTTTTGTTTGTTTGTAGGTATTTTCATTTTCAGTCAATTAATCACTTTCTTCAGAGTCTTCGGCAAATTTTTTGCGATAATTGCGCCGTACACGCGCCACCTTCTGCTGAAACAATCCCATTGTTGCATTCGAGTTGTCGTCGCAAAGCGGTAGCATTCGATGACTGATTACAGTTCCACTGTTGTTGGGTGTTGTCCCACCATCGCTGCTAAGCATGCCGCCACCGTTACTGTGATGCCAGCGACTGGTTGTCGATTCACTTGAACTGGGGCAAATGCTGCTCGTTTGGCCAGGTGTAACTGTGGCACCTATACTTATACCGCTATCGGGTGTACGAAGTAACAATGTGGCATTTTGTTGGTGATGTGCATGCGCACTATGCTCGCGATTCAGTTCATAATTATGGTGACTAGCATTGTTAGTTATATTGTTATTCACGCTACCATTGCTGATGCTTCGGTGGTGTATTTTTTGTAAATTAGTTGCAGCCACCTCAGACGTATCATCACCTACACAAATTCCATTCAGTTCCATTGAGTTGTGATGGAAACTGTTATGACTGTTGACGTTATGAATACTGCTACTGCTAATCGGATAGTCATGATCGTTATGTAACATATTACTATTGCTGTTGTTGTTGTCGTGATTCCATTTTATGCCGGCTTCAGTGTCCGAAGCAGCATCGTCGTCATCACCGGTCGGTATTATGGTAATCCGGCGCCGTTTTAATGGCGTGGTATAAATGTGTGCACTATGTCTGGTATCGTCGTTACCACTGTTCCCAACATTGCTGCCGTTTAGACCATTTTCGTTGGTTTCAGGAACTACATCGCTAACAATATATGTAGATGAGGCTGATGACTCGACTGCCTCATCGGCATAACTGCTGTTCGACAGTCTGGAGTTCGAATGACTTGAGTAGTTGTCCGAAAACGCCATGTGTGCACGACGCCGGCGATTTGGCATGACAATGTGGCTGATGCTACTCCCGCTACTATTATTAATATTGTTGTGATTGATATTCACACTTCCATCGCTAATGTTACTAACAATGAATAGCGAATCTGCGTTTTGTGTTTGAGGTAGTTGAGTTGTTTCTATTTCGCCCGACACGGTATTATTGATAATTGGTGTTGTGGAAGAAGAGTCGCTGGATAATATCTGTGGATTTTCAGTCACTTCCCTTGCGTTTGAGTGGATGGGAGAGTGTTGATTAATGACACGCTCCACGCCAAAACTAATCAGACGTTCTGAATTCATATTCGGTTCATTAAGAATGTTGGTGCGCTCCCTGACTGCAGCGTCGTTAATGCGACGTACGCCATTTAATTTTTTTGTTGGCTGCACTGTTGGATCGACCTCAACTTCACCGATGTTATGACTGCGACGTTGAAGTGCTGATGATGATGACGATGGCTCCTCGTCGTCCTCGTACTCATCAGAGTCAATTATGTTTTGCTGCTGTTGCCTTAAACGGATTATGTCATCTGAAAGAAAAGAAATGTCATATTAATTTAGTCGATATTATGCAATAAAAAAGAATTTCGACTTATAATAAACAATTTACATAAGTAGCAAAAGTAACGAACTTGCTGACCATAAAGCCAAGGAAACTAGAAATGAACCTTCAGCCAACTGCATTTATGTAGGTGTCTGTATGTATATATATGTGTATAAATGTAAAAGGAGAGGGTAATGTTGTAATAGGAAAAAATTGCTTATTTTGAATGAAGGGCTATTCATCCGCCATTCCCTTAAAAACCAGTATGCAGACCTTACAACAGAAAGTCGACTGGGCTACTGCAAGAAACTTGCTGCGACAAGTTTTACCCTACTGACGAATTTTCACACTGTCTGCCGATGAAAAGGAGTGGAATTTCCTTTTTATTCTGTATTCCAACAAATGGCTACAGATTTTCTGGCGAGAGTGAGTAAATAAACTTCCTTAGGGCTATGTACATATTTGAAAGTTGGTACGATTATTTTATAAGCAACAGTAGTGGTCGAATGAATTGAGTGTGCAACAAACATTCTTTGGGACGAAAGTTCACAAAATATACGTTTTAGGAGATGCCTGGCCAAATAACTGATATTTGATATTTGAGGCTTATATCAGTACTCAACCAAGATTTTACACTCTCTTTTCGTCAAAAATTATTTAATGAACTAACTAAAAAATATAAGTTATTTGGCCAGGCATCTCCTAAAACGTATATTTTGTGAACTTTCGTCCCACGTTATTAGTGTTATAGCTCAGCGGCAAAGGTAAATAAGTGAAAAGGCGTGCAAATAATAGATTACCATTTGATTAGGCAATTACATGATGTTTATTCACGCCTTACATTGGATACATGAATAGCACGTGCACACGCAAAAGTAGTTAAATATTAGATCTTTTAGCTTCAAATGAATTCCGAGGCAAGGTAAAAGGGCGTTAAGATTCTTGTGAGATTATAGAAAAGGCGCACATTTAACCTTCTACTTTTCAAGATCGCCACATTTGAAAGCTTATACGCGATTCAATTGGTCAAATCCGGGAAAATCCATAAATATATTACATATATTATATAAACATATTTACTATGCACTATGTGGTCAGGAAATTTTCATCGTGTACTATACGAATCAGAGTCGCAGTTTTATCTTGACATGTGTCATACCCTGTAAGAAGTGTTAGGAAGAAAGAAGCTATCGGCGTGGTGTGTATTTTATTTACTCATAGCAACTTGATGCTGTTTAAGCGCAATCCGAAGGCCGTCGATGAATTGCGTTCACTGGTATACACCAGAGGCCAGGAACACTAAACACAGAAGACTTCCCGAGCGAATATGCACCGGAAAAAGCTTACGCTGTTCTGATGACCATCGTTTTCAGATTTTCAAGGGGTGTGATCTACTAACCGCCGACGTTGAATTCCGGAAAAATCGCAACAATTTGGCAAGAAAAAGGGTCAAAATTTATATACCGCGCATACGAAAGAAATTTCGGGATTAATGAAATCTATTGGAACTTCCACCAAGTAAGTCTAAGTTTTATTGACAACTGAGAGATTACTCTATTTGCCGTCCCACTTGGGGGAAGAGGACCTCATATATACTTGTATAGATGATGAGATGTGAGCATTAAGCTTTTAATGTTATTTATATTCAATTCTGTAAACCACTGTTTCTTTTCCTACGAACTCAAAAATTTTTTCTATTTTATTTTTTGTAAGATTGTTTTCTTTGTATTTGTACAAAACAACTTCTTAAAAAATTTTAATATTATTTAAATAGCTTATTTATCTTCAGAAATAAAATGCAACTTTTTTTGATATTTTAGCCCTGCCAATGTTGAAAATCGCAATACCTCAAAAGAGTGGAAGTTCGACAAAAAAGCAAGTTTCCAAATTTTAATTACTCTTAGATTGAAAATTTGCTCTCAGTTTAGTTGTTTTATTACATCAGTTACATAATAGCACTTAGGACAAACAATTAAAAGGCTTCATTCTGGCTCAATTTCTCAAAGCCACCTAAAGCTCTTCAACTTTTATCTACAGAATACTCGGAAATGTGTTTTAATTTTATTCATATGCATACATGCTTTTTTTAAATAAAAATTTGGTCTTTAAAATGTTAAGGGGTTACATGGGTTTAGGGGTTTCAAAAAATTGTTTATAGTCTTATTAAACTCCACAACACCTAGAATATTGTTCTAAATTTTCAAGGTGATCTGAGTAATATCTTCGGAGATACAGCGTTGAAAACTTGTGCGCTCGAGACTAGCAAAGCTAAGTACTCCGTCTTTAAACGTATTATTCTAGAAACGGTGTTTTTAAAGTCGATTGGCAAGATTTCTCGAAAACTACTCAACCGATCTTAATGAAATGTTACCCAAGTCTTTGAGATACAAATCTTAAAGACTTGGACTAACTATTTCAAAAAAATTTCGCTGAAATGTTTAATTTTTTTCTAAAAATATCTGCCAAAAATTCAATTTTCAGTTTATTTCCTTCGTCCTAGTTTTAAGTTAAGGTTTTAATTAAAACGCGTATTTTTTTTACTGTAAATGGTGTTGCAATGGCCGAGTTTAAAATATTTTTTCTAAAAATTTCAGAATTTTTTTTGTTAATAGTTTATGTTTGTAACATTAAAAAATCTAATAAAATATTTAATTGTCTATATGAGAAAAAAAAATTGTAGAAAAAGGCTGTTTTTTACCCGAGGAAACCCATGTACCCCATTAAATGGTTGTTGAGTGAGTGTTAAATGAGTAAAATATGGCAATTCGCTGTGACCCAGCAGGTGTCAAAATTATAAGTAGTATTATTGGTTCCAATCATAATATAAGTATATGTATGTATTTATGTGTACAAAAAGTTAATCATTCATTGAATTTGATACTGTCAGCTACTGTGAGATGCGTAAAGACGCATTAATGTTCACAAGGGTCTATAAGACTCCTAAACGTAAACATTTACATACATACACGTGTATAAGAAATTGCAAAATAAAGCGATATGTCTCGTTTACAGGTGGCAAAAAAATTGATTTCTAAATAAGCAATTGTGTGCATTTATTATATGTAGGTAAGGTATAAGTGTAAGGAATATTTGGATATCTCTGTGTGCTGTTTGCTGCGATTGAGCAACATTTATTTAACGACACCCTTTGAGAAAACATTCATTTGTTTGTTTACAAAACTATTGGCGGTCCACACAAAAGGAGGACCAACAAAGGACACACCAACTGGTGGTGAAGGGTATGGTAAAATGCAAATACTACTATGTGCACCACTTTACAGGACACCATAAATTCGGGATTATAAAAGGATCGTAAGTGTCAACATCTAGACAGTGTGCTTGCTAGAGTTATTTAGCGCAGTGTCTCGCAATTTTCGTTATACTTGAATATATGTACAGGTACTTTGTATGTACCCCGCACAACGCATGAAGCTATGATTTACTATGTTTTATTACTACTTCCTTTGTACTGTACAGAGGCTAAAGTACAACAACAATGGCAATATGACATGATTTCAAATACGACAAATACAGCGGTAAATTTAGAAGAAATTGGAGAGAAACTTCATAGATACACCTGGCAGATACCCTACCTCAATGTGTTGCTACGTGCGAAGCAATTGGAACGCGATGACGAAAACCCATATGTGCGTTGGTTCCTTCGTCATAATAATCTACCGCTAATTATTAAAGTCTATGATGAGCTGGATCTTGTCAATAAGACGGAGTCATTATTGTCAGTTAAAAGCAACCGCGATAGTTTCGTAATTATGACTGATTCGCAACAACTAGCCAAGGTCGCTCAGCGTTTTGTGCAACGAGCGGGGATATTCTTTTTCATACTCAGTGACACGCAACTGCCAGCAGATAATAGTAATGTGCTTCATGCTTTAAATACTTTATGGACTAATTATAGAGTTTACAAGAATTTCTTGCTCACAGTTGAAGGTATTTTTTATTTTAATCCTTTCGACTACAATTATACCCTCCAAAGCTATGGGAAAATTTTTCGTTATGAGCACAGTGAATCGCTGGATACTGCACTGTTTCGGAACATGCATGGCTATCCGTTGCGTGTGCAAATTTTCAAATCAGTCTATGCTCGCCCATATTTTAATCAAAGCAATCCATCGATTAAGGATGTATATGGAGTGGATGGACGTGTGGCAGAACTTTTACAACAACGTATGAACTTTACAATGGCCTTGCAAGAGCCAGATCCCAACTATTTTGGGTATGTATATTTTACAACATCAGTTTGTAATCAACATTAAATTGTTCTTATTTATATTTTTTACCTTTACTGTTAAAGACAGCGCTGTAATTTCTGAACAATTTTTCAGAGCGGACCGGTATAGCCTATAGCTGCTATACAAACTGACCGATCAAAATCAGGTTCTTGTATGGACAACTTTTTTATTTGGGAAGCGTTTTTTAGTTTCGATGGAACCAAATTTAACTTTTTTCTTCGACAATGGTCTGCATGTTTAACATGGGTATTGTCACTTGACCAAAAGATCTTTAGTAGTACTCTAACCTTCATCTAATACTGGCACAGTTTCAGAACGATCTCAAAAGATTGGTTTCAAAGTGAGGCTACATTTATTCTTTTTCGTGGAAGACTCGGATTTGTACTTAATACTTCCAACGGTCCAACTCATTCAGCGACTGAAAAATTGATGAAATTGTGCTGTAAACTGGTCGCTCATCCACGGTATCCTCTTTACTACAAGATTTATGGATGGCTGGGAAAATATTTCAAGATCTAAAGAAAAATCAATTTTGAAGGCCTCATAGTTTCATCATATGCAACCGGGATTAAAAATCTTTCAAATCATGTATTATGTTTGTATGTATAAATACAGTTCGAGATTTTTTGAACACGGTTATCTTAAACACTATTGCTGGTATTTGGACGAGTTCGGTCGGTTTGTCGTAAAGTAAATTGAAACATTGATATGACCATCAAAAGACTGAAATTCTGATTGACTTCATTATTATTGTTGTTTTAATTATTTTCTTG
This sequence comes from Bactrocera latifrons, assembly GCF_001853355.1. Taxonomy (NCBI): domain Eukaryota; kingdom Metazoa; phylum Arthropoda; class Insecta; order Diptera; family Tephritidae; genus Bactrocera; species Bactrocera latifrons. The sequence continues at coordinate 232,285 of NW_017535197.1, forward strand.
ACCCCGCTTGATAGTACATGGTTATCTTCTTATTACAGTGAACGCTCGAAAGATGGTAAATATAATGGAGCGATTGGCTCAATTATTGAGGATAAGATCGACTTGTGTCTCACGGGTTTCTTTATAAAGGATTATTTGGTGGGAGATTACATGGATTTTACGGTAGCCGTTTACGATGATCAATTATGTATTTACGTGCCAAAAGCTAAGCGCGTTCCGCAATCTATTTTACCACTGTTTTCGGTAAATGTAGACGTTTGGTTAGGCTTCATACTGACTGCTTTCGTATGCTGTGCCATTTGGTGCATAATACGACACCTAAATATATGCCTCAACATTAGAAAGTGTGCCGACACACCGCTCGAACGCAGTCAGTGGTGGCAATTCGTCAGAATCTACATAGACACTTGGGTGCTTTGGGTGCGTGTGAATCTTGTGCAGTATCCGCCCTTCAACTCGGAACGCATCTTCATAGCATCACTTTGCCTGGTCAGCGTTATATTTGGCGCTATATTCGAGTCCAGTTTGGCTACTGTATTCATACATCCGTTATATTATAACGATATAAACACATTGCAGCAACTTGATGAGAGTAATCTAAAAATCATATACAAATACTCATCAATGGCGGATGATCTATTTTTTAGCGAAACGTCTCCACTTTTTGCAAATCTCAATAAGAAATTAGTGCATGTGCAGAATTTAAACGCCGATGTAACATTGGATATTGCCAAAAATGGCGGAAAAGCCGGAGTCTCACGCGCCAATTCACTACTGTTGGAATCTTTGCAATTCATATTGTCAAAGCAAGTCTATATTGTACCTGAATGTCCAAAAGATTATACCATTTCGTATGTCATACCGAAAGATGCTCCCTGGGAGGAAGCTATCAACAATTTACTCCTACAATTCGCTTCTTTGGGACTTATTAAAAAATGGATCAACGACATGAAAACCGCAGTTGACATCGATATAATGAAAAGTGGCATGGATTTCGATCAAACCGATACATTTAAAGTGCTTACGGTTAACGATTTACAGTTGGCATTCTATGTGGTCATATTGGGTAATTCTCTGGCCGTATTGTCATTAGTCATTGAATTCTGTCTCAAAAGATGTAGCAAATGTACGAAGATTAAAATGAAAGACGATGGAATATAATGCGTGTTTCATGGTTGTTGCAGAAAATTAACGTATGGGAAAGATTTTACAATGTTCAATAAAATTAAGATAATCTAAAAATTATTATATTCATAAATGTTTCAAAAAATAAAGAAATGTATTGTAACAATTATTAGTCCGACATATTTACTTTCTTCGTTATGGACTAAAGTAACTGTAAAGCCAAAGTCGTTGACTTTATTGTGGTTGTTGTTGTAATGATTCTCCTGATTGCGCTGGACGAAAGCAATATGTAAGTTACCTGTCATCGAAATCACTTAACAGGAAGCCTAAAAAAAGGGGAACTCATTACACACAGCCCATAAAGTGAATGACGTTTAGTACCCTTCGAAAACTGGTCGCATCCGAAATTTGATCGATATATTGTTCCAGTTCGTTGAGATAAAGTTTTCCTGATTTTTCTGGGAGGCGACGCCGCTTCATGCATTGATGTTTATGCGAAAACACACCAGCAAAACCTGCATTGATAGAAGAGTGTTATACCTCTTAGCAGAAAGCATGCAGGTCTTTGATCTCAGATCGATGAGAGACATCAGAAGACATGCTGTTATAGTCCAGATAGCAGTGTTCCTACTGCATCCAGGCTACAATATTGAGGTGCCGTATTAATTACTGGTTAGTAATGTATGTTGCCAACAAAATCTCTTTGTTATTGCCCCAGGTCTTTTGTGTCAATCACGATTGTGTGCTGAGTGAAATAGTGCAGACTTTGGATTGAGAAAGCTCTAGGCTCTAGCTCTCAATGAATATACAAATTATTTTAAAGAAACACAAATGACATCTTTTCCTGGGCCAATACTACCCAGTTCTCAGATTAATAGGTATATTAAGAGATTTCATTTGACTTTATACCCAATTTATAAAATTGGTAAAACTTTTACCGAAACGTTTCAATTGATAAAACAAGTTTATGGCGATGATTGCCTATCCCGTAGCAGAGTGAGAGTTTTCAAAGTGGTCGTGAGGACATAAATAATGATCAACATGTGGGGCAACCAAAATCCGTGATCACCGGAAATTCCATCGGAACTGTGCGTGAATTCATCAAAAATCAGCCGAAGTCATCATTGAGATTCATGGAAATGGAATTGCACATCTCCAAAACATCGAAAGGTGTGTGCACGGTTGATGAAAGTTGGCGTTTGTTGCACGATAATGCGCCGTCTCATCAATCGGCGCTTGTGACCGATTATTTGACCAAAAATCACATTTTCACCATTAACCACCTCGAACCTGACACCGTGCGACTTCTACCTTTTTTGCATTATGCAGACGTAGAAGCCATTCAAAAGGCTTGCACCGGCGTACTAGCGGTCATACCGGCACACAAACTTAAACACTCGTTCGACATGCTTTTGAACCGTGCAAAAAGCCGTATTGAAGCAGAAGGAAGAATAAATTAATTTTGCCGAAAAAAATATTTGTTCTGTCTTTTTTTAAAGTCCTGTTTAATTTGGAACGCATCTTGTATGTATATCGGGCCAACACTCCAAACACTTAAACTCTCCTTTGTTATTTTGTTGCAGCATGTGCAATTTTTTCATTAAATTAACACTTAAATGCAATTGACGTGGTTAATAATGACTATAAATATCATATAATATAAACTTAGTAATTAAAAAATAATTAATTATTTATAAGACTTAATAGTTTTCTGGAGGTACCATTGCAACGCATGGGAGACGTTTGCCTCCAACCTGCGGATAAGGTGAAGTATTGACAGCTTATCTCAGATACAATGCTTTATTGGAGCCTAATATCGAAGAGAAAGCAAAAATATATCAATTGCGTTTAAAATCTGTAGAGGAGCTACACAAATATGGCTGCCCTCATCATAGTAAAGTCTATTATGTTTTCTATCTACATACATGGTGGAAGCATTAGAAAAGGCTACTCAAAAACTAAAAAACTAGAGAGTTTTCTCAAAGCTCATCGGAACTAAGGGATCAATGCCAGTTTGTACATGGCACACGTCGATATATCAGTCAATATCAGTTTTAGGATTCCAGGATATTGTAGTATTTTTCAAGCGAAGGTTGCTACCTTCAGAGAAGCATCTGATCTACTACTCCGAAAGGCAGCCTACTTAGGAACTTAACTAACTGCTCCGATAATAAAGTGGTTCTACTATCATTTAACTCGAGTTTGTCTATGGAATGAATCGCAGGTAACGGTAAAGCTAATGAATTGTCAAGGAAAGGGTTGTAGCTTCGCTGTCCTCAAGATCCTTCTGACCTAAAGTAAAACGAAGGATAGCCAACACCCTCAACAAGGTTAAGCTTTCTCTAATTGCAGGACTTATAACTGGTCATTGATGTCATAACTAGTGTGGGCAGTATTATTGTACATGCAGTTCATTGTAACACGAACATTTCTCTAAGGTTCCCTTTACAAACTTATTGGGAAATTTATCATTATTTTTCTTCAATTGGCAAAAATTGTCATAACCACAAAAGAATGTAATCAATCGTGTAGTTAGAATTATATATATACTATGTAGATACTATCGTTTTGTGGGCGGTAAAAGCAAGGCCCACATGCCTTTCTAATGAATGCCTGACCCATGAGTAATTTTGAATAGTAGGCACAGCAGTGGAGCGTGGCTACGCAACCAATATCAAACAGCGATAAGGATTAAGCAGCTAAATTTGGAAAACTGCATATTACAGTCCATTGATTAGAGTTGACACTTGACACAAATTGTATAAGGGCAAACAAAGATTCTGTCAATTATTTGTCAACAACCTACAATTTATTTGGTGCCAATGGTGCCATGATACGTGCGTTTAAGGTGCAATAGAAAAGTGTACTGTACTTACTGTTACTATGTATGCACGTGTGCACATATATTGAGACATAAAATGTGGATGTGTACATATATCTTGGCAAAGACTTTTCAATAAATAGAGCCTTTATGCCAAAAACAATCTCATTTCATTTTTCATAAGTACGCGTAATGCAGGAGCTTAGAAATCGCTTTTTAGTCACTGCTTTTTTTGCATTCTACACGGCTGAGTTCCTTACAGCCCAGCCGATCGCAACACCCACATTTTTAGACTTGATGTCAGGTCCTATTGAAATGRCCTCTGACAGTGATCAACTACAAATTGGTGTTTTTAGAGAGCTTTTGCAAGGAGTTGATTATCTAAATGTGCATTTGTTTAATGAAACAAACATTGAAAATAGTATTGTGCAGCAGTTTTTACAACAAATATACTGCCCACTTCAACTGAGTGTTGGTGATATAAAGGAGCAATTTCACTTCAGTCAACGACGACACTGGGCTATGGTGATGAGTAGCAGTGACTTAGAAATTAATTTAAATAAATATGTTTCACGCAAGGGTGTATTAATTAATATTTTGCTGGATCAACCGGATAAATAACAATTACTGAATTTGGCACGACGACAATGGATAGAACGTGGAGCATTGCAGATTTTTTATATCATCTCAAATAACATGAACAATAGCGGCATTGAATGCTTATTTTTGAATCCCTTTCCGAAAATTGGTTCAGAACGTGGTGTAATGATTAGTTTGGGTGATGACAGCTACAAGAGTATTTTTCTTAATTTTCATGAGTATCCACTTCGCACATATATCTTCCGCTCCGTCTATTCCGATATAGAAATTTTTATGAACGAAACCTCAAAAAAAGTAATTGGAGCAACGGGGCCTGATGCCAAAGTGGCTTATCTATTGGCAAGTAAAATGAATTTCACGATGGATCTTCAATGGCCGGACGATGGCTTTTTCGGGTATGTCAACAGCCCTTTATTTTTATTAAAAATTAATGTTTTCTGTTTGTTTGTTAAGTTAAAGATAAAATATGAAAAAATAAACGTAAACTTCGGCAGCACCAAGGTTTTCTCATAGCAATTATACATATGTATATAATTGTATATAAGAAGCTTTCGCTAGTTTTTTCTGACGCGTTTTTGATATAAATAATCTTCATGTCGAACTATGGTTATATAGAGTAGGTCGAGAACACAACTCTGTTTGACGCCCAAACCGATTTTGCAGGCAAGAGGACGAGGACGAGGACAAGGAATGCGAAGGCACCGTGCCGTGCCGCTCATGCTCGGCAGACTTTGTGTTCTTGTTCCTAAGAGTTCGCTGCGACGCAATTCGGTATTCCTTTTTATTCTGGAATTTTGGTTGGAAAAGCGCTTGGGTTCAAAAGAATATTTACATATGTTCGGAATTTTTCTGTTATTATCTATGTTTTGTATGTAATAAGCAAATAAAAGAAATGTTTTAGTAAAACGTAAATAAGGACAAAAATTAGGTAATCACAAGCGAAGAGCATAAGAATTTGTGAATGTGATATTAAAGAAAATGCAGAAAATTGTTTGAATACGAGGTGTGTTCAAAAAGTATCGCGAACTTTGTGTTTTTTCAAAAATTATTAATTTATTCATGAATATCTATTTTGTCCCCTTCAAAGTAATCCCCATGAGATATTATACACTTGAGCCAACGGTTTTTCCAATCTTCAAAGCACTTCAAAAAATCATGTTTTTTTATCTTCTTCAGCACCTCCTTCGATGCCGCCTTTACCTCGTCAAGAGAAGCGTAACGTCGTCCTTCATGGGCCTCTTCAGTTTAGGGAACAAGAAAAAGTCGCAGGGGGCCAGATCAGAGGAATACGGTGGCTCCGGTATCATTAGTGTGTTGTTTTTGGCCAAAAAGTCGCGCACAAGCAACGATGTGTGAGCAGGGGCGTTATCGTGGTGCAAAAGCCAATTTTTGTCACATCTTCTCGGCCTTCTGAGAACATTTTGTACCACCGATAATCGTTGTTTCGGTCCAAGGTAGCTTCTCCGTATGCCACAGTCAACATTCGGAATGCAWYCRYGYACTTAATTTCGTTTTTCACACAAAATTTGATACAGGTTCTTTGATCCATTTTTTTGAATAGGTAAGAATCGAAGACGATAGAAAACATGTGCAAGCAAAGCAGCTGTCAACAATTAAATGAACATTCAAAATGGCCGAGCTTGTCGGCATTGCCTTGATCACACGTAACGAGTAGAGCGGCGTAATGAACCGAGTCAGTGGGCGAGTATAGTGGCGAGAGAGTCACTAGAATCACATTTTGTTTACTAGGCCGAGTGCTTCTTTTTTCTTCACTCTTTTGCCCCTTCTGAGCTAATCACTGACTCGTTCGTTGCATGTGAACACGCGTTCGGTCTTCACTCGCCACTCGGTCGATTTTTATGTTGTTTATTTAGTTTCAATTGCATTTTGCATTGTGAAAGAATTGAAATGGCAAATAAGTGGAATTAGAGATGCGGTAGAACTTCGTTAAAAACTCTTTTAAAATGTCTTTTTCTACCAAACATTGTAAATAAAACTTTGAAAAACTTCACTGTCTAACTAGATGAACAAAATACGTGTAAACCTCTACTCGCCAACGCAACTCTCTCGACCGAGTATCATACTCGGCCAGAATACTGTCTCGCCACTGTACTCGTTACGTGTAACAAGGCCACATAAGCGAGAGACATGAGTACCAACATAACGCCACAAAAAATTCGAATATACGTACGCCGTGAAAATTCAAAATTCGCGATACTTTTTGAACACACCTCGTACGATTACCGACATCAAAACAGAATTTACTGATAGGGAGTGACAAAACGCGTACTTGTCTGAACACCATCTTAATATGAAATAAATCTATTATAAAATATTTTTTACTCTAAATTGAATTATTGGGCATCAGTTAACTACAATAATTTAAAAAAATATCAACAATTGTATTACTACCAAGTACTTCAAACATTTTTTAAAATTTATTTACAGCACACGTTTGAAGAATGGCAGTTATAATGGTGCGATTGGACGAATGATACGCTTTGAGTTTGATATTATATTAGCTGGATTCTTTATAAAGGACTATCTAACGCGTGACATTGATTTTACTTCACCCGTATATACTGATGAACTTTGTTGTTATGTGAAAAAAGCTAGTCGTATACCTCAATCTATACTGCCTCTATTTGCCGTGAATATCGACATTTGGATTTCTTTCATATTCGTTGGAATGCTTACTCCATTTGTATGGATGTTGTTAAGGCGAGTGAATTTGAGTGTTATGACAAGAGGATCTGTCCCTTTGAAATTGCAGAAGTTGCAAAAACAGGAAAGTCGTCTGCTAACGCAAAAACACAAACTGCAGTATGTACGCATCTTTATAGATACGTGGGTGATGTGGGTGCGTGTTAATATTGTAAGTTATCCACCCTTTATATCAGAACGAATCTTTATAGCTTCACTCTGTCTGGTTAGTGTGATCTTCGGTGCACTTTTTGAATCAAGTTTGGCAACAGTATACATACGGCCCCTGCACTACAAGGACATCAATACGATGGAAGAGCTTGATGAAGCCAATATAAGAATATATATTAAGCATGGAGCTATGAGAGACGATCTATTTTATGGTCATAGCTCGCAAATATATCAGAATTTACATAAGAAATTACTTTTAATTGGCGAATTAGAAGAGCGTCTTATTCACACGATGGCGGGAGGCGGAAAATTCGCATCTGTTACACGAGCCTCCTCACTCGAACTTGACGACATACATTATTTTTTAACAAACAAAATACATAAAATACCCGAATATCCCAAAAGCTATAATATAGCTTTTTTGCTTCCTAGTCACTCGCCATTGGAAAAGAGTATAAATATATTGTTGCTTAAATTTGTACAAGCTGGACTTATTGACCATTGGATTGCAGATATGAAGTACCAAGCAAGGATTAAAACACGAAATTTTGCGGGATACCTGGACGAGAGCGGCGACAAATGGAAAGTTCTAACTCTAAATGATCTGCAGTTGTCTTTTTATACCATCATATTTGGCAGTATGTTGGCGACAATTGTGTTGTTCTTAGAATTACTCATACACAGCAAACAAGTTAGAGTTGTCTGCAAAATTCGCACGACGAAAGTCAAGTAGTGGTCAATCGGGAAATTATTTACATTGTCCTGAGTCACTCTCAAAGTTCTAATAAGATATTTTGCATGTGTTGAATTACGTAATAAAGTTAATGTTAAACTGTTTGACTGATTAGTGCTTTCTAATGGCAAGTGGAGTAAGGTTTGGTGTTTATTAGTGATAACGCGACGCATATATGATAACGCATAATTCTCAAGGTCATATTATTACAAATTAATCCAATGTAATTTTAACACAATTTGTTTTCTTATGTTCTTGCTACAGATTATTTATAATAATATTTATTAATCCTTAAATATATGTATGTTTGAGATGACATTTTTTTTAATCCGGTATTTGCGATTAAAATTTAAACATTGGTTTTAAAATAAAAAAAATATTATACTCTATTATATATAACGGTTGTAGGGTTATATACAGTTGCGAGCATTGAAATAGTAGTGCCTATTGGCCAAGAGAGTTTTGCTTTAAATTTTGTTTCTTTATGATATTGCCGTCGGTCATTATTTTAGTTATATTCTCTGAAGTATAACGGTCCTGCTGTATATAACAATAAGTGTGAATTACTTACCGTTACTTTTTTAAAGCCAATTTTATTGGGATGTCTGTTTTTATGAGCGAGCAATAAAATAGTAGTGAACGATGAGATGATTGCAAACAGATAATTTTTAATAAAAAAAAATTAATTCTATCAAACAAATAGTAAGTTTTCAGATCTTTTATTAATTATTCAATAAAAAAAACAAAAAAAATATGACTTTGCACTGTATGTACAATGTATTCAATCTGTCATAAACAACGGTAAATCCTACAAGGGAGTGAAAAGAATTGTAGGGTGTTAAGTCACAACGACTCACAATGCAATTATTTATTAAAAAAATACGAAAAATGGGCGCAATATGGATTCTTTCCGAGAATTTTACACCAATCGTTGTAAGATGTGCCAAGACTCGACCTAGAATGTCAGCTATGGAGATTCGGAATGAACTGAACCTGGCCTAAGGTGTTCATATAGTGAGAAGACTTCTACATGAACATAATTCGCAACATCTTGTGGACAGACGTGTCGAAAGTTATTCTATGCGGCGGTAAAGGGTCCCGTCAGTATCTAACACGCTCCTCTAATAGAGAGTACGACCCCAGATTCAGCACAAAAACTATGAAGCTTGGCGGTTTGAATTTCATGGTTTGGTGTGTTTTTCTTMCAGGCCCAATTTTTTTGYGYAGTCCCAATTCACAAGATTACTAGCATAACGGACCGACAYAAATTCGTGGATATAATGCAGTATATTATGATACCATTTGCTGAAGAGGACATCCCGCTGAAATGGATATTTCAGCAGAATAATGACCCGAGGCATACCAGAAGGGTGACAAAGGAGTGGTTTCGGGTCAATGGAATTGAGGTCATGGGTTGGCCAGCTCAATCCCCTGACCTTATTCCCATTGAAAACCTTTGGGCAGACGTTAAGAAAGCCGTATGGAATGACAAACCCAATAACAACAATGAGTTGTGGACCGTAGTGCAGCAAGTAGGGCAGAATATACCACTAAAAAGATGCCAGTCTCGTAGATTCTATGAAGAGGCGTTGTATTGCTGTTATTAAAAATCATGACCATGCTACCAAGTACTAATATCTCGTATAGGATAATTATAAATTTTTTAATTAATAATATATATACATAATAATAATATATATACATGTGTATATTCCATGAAGTTTTATGCGGCATATGTCGGACAGTGAGTATTATTTATATATAAAATTGATTAAAAATATATTATCGAGCATTCCAGAGCAATGTCAAAATTTAATTGATTTGATTTTGACATTGCTCCGTTCCTTTCTTTATTCCCAATACACCCGTTTTAGTATATTGTAATTTTGACATTGATCAGGTATACTCACTAATATATTTTGAAGCAACTTTTTGTATAAATAGTACCGTTCAAGTTGGTCAAAATGTGTGAAATTATAGTGAAACTGGATCATGTTTCATTTTTAAGTAATTATATAAGTATGTAAGTTGATAATTTGTTAAATTTCTTTAATGGCAGTTCAGGGAGTTTCAGGAGTAAAGTTTCCTGCTGTTTTAAGCTATTACAATTTTATTGAGTACTCACCCTTCAGTGTTGTGGTTATTCCGGTGCTTGTGCTGGGAGCATTGCTTGGAATAGTTGAAATAGAAGCGGACATCTCTCTTCCATCGTCTGATGATGTGTCTATAAAATATAAAAACAAATAATATTAATATATAGCTTGGTATATGTTAAGCATATACATATATATGAATATATTACGCAGAAACTCACCATAGACACTACGCTTTTTATATTTTCGGCGTTGGTAACGGTGACTGCTTGTATTCCCTGCTATCGTTGTTGCTTCAGATGTTGTATTGGTTATTGCCTGACCAGACGCCACTGCACTTGAGGTAGATGCAATAGATCCACTTAACACATCTTGATCGATAGTAAAGTTATTTCTGCGTGATAAATTGTGACTATGTCGGTGAGATGCTTGGTTACGCTTTACTTGTGGACGCGAGCGTATCGATTTGCTACAGCTGGCCTCACATTTTCTTGTACTGTTATCACATACTTTTATAATTTTGTAAGGTCGCCTATTTCCTAAGGACGCCCCCTTTATTGCTAAACGACGTAGGCGACTACGTTTGGTGGCAATTAAGTAAGCAATGCGATTAGCAAAAGCATGACGCTGAGGTTTAGCTTTTTTTTTAAAGATTGATTTACGACGTTTAAGATCTTTAAATAGAAAAAACCGAATGAATGAGAAAATTTAAAATAATATCCATAATTTTTTTTCAAAAGTTTTAAAATATACCTTTTCGTTTAGTGAGACGTCGTTTGAGATGTCTTGTGGGACGTTCACGTATTGCATTATTTCCATTAGATACATTGACGGGAACACTGATGGGCTCAGTAACAAGGTCGCCACCATCACCAGCATCATCATCGTCATCGTCATCACTTTCATCATCTAGGCTACTATCTGAACTATCATTCGAGCTAGAGCATGAATGAGTGGCGTCGGAATTATGTGAGGAATCTGTTGAACTGTCCGCATTCCAGCTTTCGATTTCCTGTTGGATTAGCGAATCAAAGAACGCCATCATTCGAGGATCTTCGTTGGTATTACGACTACTATAGTCATGTGACATATGTGACCAACTATGTGGCGACGTAGACATTGAAGAGATATTATAAGGTAAATACAATTCCCTTGGGTTTTCGGGACATGTTGCTTTTTCCATCAACGAACCGGTCCAGTCTTTCTGACAAAACGGACTCCAAAGCTAAAAACAGGGGAAATATCAAAAAAAAGAAAGTTATATAATGTTATAAAATACCTATTAAAAATATGAATATGTGTGATATACATAACTTACCTTTACAATTTTTTCAACTCCAGAAGATGCCAACAGACATTTTTGTGGGTTGTAACGAACTTGATTCACAATGGAACGATGTCCATATAACACCATTTGTGTATTTTCTACCCACTGATCAGTCCTCTCCACTATTTAAGTAATTTTAAATATAAAAATATTCATCGATTTCATAAAGGGACATAAATATTTAACTTACAGTTCACATCGGACACACGCCATACATAAAGGTTAAAATCATCAGATCCAGATAGGACAAATTCATCGTTTTCTCCCGCAAATGTACAACTTTTCATGGTGCATGAATTATAATAATTTCCATGGTAAAATGTGCAAACCGGTTCCGGCGATTGTGTATTATAAAGGATCGGTGGTAAACGACGACGCAGAGCTAATATAAGGCTTCCATTCGAATTGAAACGCACACTCATACAACTAGGTGGATCATCCACCTGACCGCCATATTGTATAACAGGACTGATAAAACATAAAAAGACATCAAAAAATATATTACATATTAATTCATAAGGAGTCAGTTTAAGCTTACTGATGCGGTTTGCGTATATCCCAAAAAGCAGCTCCTCGTTTAGAATTAGCAGTGACTAAAAAATTCCCACCAGCAGGATGAAATTCAACGGCATGAAATGATGTGTGTTGTTGAGCTACCACTAAAGGATCGGCCGTGTCAACACGTTGATCGAACACTAAAATTTGTCCATCCTCACATGCTGTCGCAAAAATACTATCACATTTCGGATCAATGGATAGACCATATACAGGATTATTGTGTTTGAAGACATTGACAAGTTTACCACTAAAAGATATATTACAAAAGCATAAGCTGTATTTTAAGTATTATTTTGGTAAAGTGCTCGACTTACGTCTCAAAATCGTGTGCTATTACCAAATCATCATTTCCACCTGACAATACAATACGATTACAACGATCGAAACCTAAACAGAAGATATTACTGGTATGTTCCGTTTGTAATACACGGGGGCGTCCATGGTGGGCAATTGCTTTTTCAATATCCCATATAAGTACACGTTTATCGTCGCCGCCTAAAAATACGAAGTTACAATTAAAAAATAATCATTGGTAATATTATTGTCCTGGATTTGTAAATATGCTTATTGTTATGTTAATTTCTTTTTATACCATGAACAGGGTACATTAATTTAGCACCGAAATTTGTAACATCTAGAAGGAAATGTCGGAGATTTTATAAAATATACAAATATCATCGAGCTAAGTTGATTTAGCCATGTCCGTCTTTCCGTCCGTCTGTCTGTTTAACTAGTCATTCAGTTTTTAAGATCCCGCTCTGAAATTTTGTACTCGTCCGTTTCTTTTCAAGAAAGAAACTACTTTTGCATCTATTCTCCTAAAAAAAGCCGTTCAATAAATAAACATACGTACATATGTACATACATACATACATATGTCTTACCTGATGCGAGATATCTTCCACCATATGAAAATTCTATGGCATTCACACAGCCGTAATGAGCTCGCAAATCAGTCTTGAATAAATTATTTGCAACTCGATAGCGCTCCGTATATAAATGCCCAGTAAATGTTCGAGGATTGCGTTGAGGCCACAGATTCAATTCGCGTTGCACCAACTGGTGATACAGATTTGAACTAACACCATGCGTTGATTGGGTTGATTGTATCATGTTTGGAGTCAGTTTTGCAGGTTTTATTAAAACATCAAATTGAAAAAATTTATTTATCAATGTTTATGCATTATTATTTTCGTTGAAAAAGCGGATCTATTTTATGTCCTGTATTTCGTAACACTCAATGATTTTTTCCATGAAACAAAAAACATAATCACTTTCTGGAACTGTAAAAGTATGGTAGTATGGTGTTAAGCGCATTCTTGAAGGTATATTACGTATATGAGCATGTGCAAACTAGCTATATACATAAGTATGTTAATATGTCCTAAAAATTAGTCCTCTTATAACCAACTACAATTTTTGTTATAGAAAACTTTTGTATTGGTCTTCAAATCTGTAAATAAAAAAATGCATATTATTAAAATAAGATATAGTATAGTATGTAGATATATACGATTGAAATTCTGTAATTTTAAATATTTCCTATTTAAATTTATACTATGCATATTCACATGACTTTCCTAATTTTCTGTTTTACATCATTTTAGTATAAATGTAATATAATATAGAGTAAAACTAAATTTTATTTAACAAAATTTATCTTCATAGAGAGATAAATTAACTTAATGATCTGAGAGTTTTGGCAGGGAAGGAAAAATAAGAATAAATGTCAATTCAGAATTTTTCCAAATACATATATTATGTTATTATATGTATCATTAATGTCCTAAATCTTAATTTAAAAATATATTTGAAAGGATTTAAAATTGCTCATTTAATGTAAAATGAAGGTTAGTAGGGGTTATAAAACTTGGGCAGCAATTTCGATATTATCGACCTGGTATTGTTCATGAAAAATTCAATCCATATACATACGTATGTATAAGACAGTGCACAAATGTACATATGCGGCTATATTCAGATAATCATTAATAAATTGCTAATCAATTAAAGAATAACAATTGAATAAAAAATATAATTTTACTTAAAATATGTATGTAACATATGTACAAAAAACCTATACAGTTCAACTACTATACTTTTAAAAATTCGTACAATATTGTGGCGATTGAGAACGTGTTACATATGTATGTATGGTATTTACATATATTATCCATGCTTTGCAAAAATAGATTTAAACATATAAAATATATTCACTAAACGTCAAATATGTTCTTATCATCACACAATATGATTACAAGTAAATATACATACATATATATGTATTTACTATATTAAAGCTAATTATATTTGATATATGTACGTACGTATGTATGTGCATATGTATGATTGCTCATTATACACATTGAATATTGCCAGCAATTGTAGCAGAGTCATATCCATTACTCCTACTGATGCTCCACTGATATAAATACATACATACATATGTATGTACGTACTTACATGCAAGCGAAGAATTGAATGACTGAATTTTAGAGGTAGTGACGATACCTAATAACAAAATTGCATTTTGTAATTGTAACAAAGTGAAGGTTATTTCTTAATTCCCAGAATACAATGCGCCTGATCCTTGTTTCTTGTTAAATCCTTGACGTCTACCTCGGTGCAACAGCAGAGGAAGTGAATAGGCACTACCAAATTTACATTCATATATATGAATTTGTATGCGGCCGTATTTAAAGTATCAATATAAATATGTATAATATAGCATATACATAGGTTTGAAATATTGCAGCACCTATTCCTATATACATACATATGTACATGCGTATGTACATATGCACAATTGAATGCTTACACATGAATATATGCATATGCATATACAATCATATGTCTATCTACCTAACTCAGCACTGGATTTATTAAAATTTATATTAACAATTCGATTTTTGATTATTTTGTGCACTTACTGTACGGAGTATGCGGCTAACTCTTCGCACCCAAAAATTACCCGTCTTTTCACTTCACATTAAATGTATTGTGCAGTATTTTACAACACATTCATTTTCAATTTATTTTACTTTTCACTTTACTTCACTTTTCACGGGTAGAAAAATTACGATTCCAATTCGTGCAGCATATATTTAATAACTGCTCATTTCTGAATATTATGCTGCTGACGTTGGATACTGTAGTAGTTGTTGATAGACTGCGTGATAATTTATTTTTGATATATAGACACAGACTTTAATATCTTACTACACAACTTTCTGCTGATTGACTACTAAAATGACAAAAAATTATCTGTTATCCACAATTTGACAGGTCAAACTTCCATTTTCCTCCAACTACGAATAATTGTAAAAATAAAAGCCGTTTAAGAAAGAATACAGAATGGAACAAACAACACACATAATAAACACCGACGACGAAACCAGCTAGTGAGCAATCGCTTCAGCTGCGGAGCTAACTTGATTGTTGGGATTTGTTGATAGCACAGTGGGTCTTGACGCAAAGTCACTGCCCATATTTTATACTTACTATGTATTATACATATATTTACTACGTATCAAAAGTACATAGTAAATAAATTTATGTAGAGCTCCCTGAAACGATAGTGATATTCTTTACCTAAATAGAACTAAATACAGTTATGGAAGCCATATCATATTAACGAGGTCTTCTTTAAACAAGCAAGCCACACTTTTACCTAATTTTTATTTTGCGACAAATAACCACTCAATTAAAAATGTTCAATATATAATTGATTACGTTGCTCGTTCCAGCTCGCGATTTAAGAATATATAATTTCATCAGTATGTTTGCCCAGTTGTTAATCACTGTAATACGTTTAAGTGCAATGCCAAAACGAGAGAGTAGTTATATTTCAACAGCTGACTCTACAGACAGAAAGAGAGATGCAGCTGTGTTGCTGAACAGCTGATTTTTGTTTACGTTAGACAACTGCCATATTTTCATAGTGGGGTCGATTTTTTGAGGTATTTTTGGATTGTGGAATAATTTATATATGCGAGCATTACATATCTGTCGCTTAAAATAAATTTCATATATTTAATATAAAGCTAAAATATCCACATATCTGACTATTTATCTGTATATAAAAGTACTTAAAATTAAAAAATTAATTACTAGACTCAAAAGGCAACATATTTCAGATCTCCCATTTAGGAATTACATAAGTACTAAATATTTAATAACATATATTAATACGGTATTAAATATTACCATTAAGTTTATTAATTTAAGCACTAGAAATAAGAACATTTGATATGAATATTGTATATTATTAATAATATAAGCCAGATTATGATCTTGTTATTTCATTTGCTTATTATTTTTAAAATAGATTGCAAATAAAACATATTTAAAAAAAGAAATAATTCGGGTTTTAATAATATACATATTTGTTATTTAATTTTATTTACTTTACATTTATGGATGTTTTATTCAAGAGAAAAACTTTTGTTCAATTTGAGAAAAATCCAACATTTTTAAAATGAGCAAAAAATATACTTAATGCATGTATTAATAAATTTAAATATGTATATATATATTAAACAGATTATATATATGTACATATGTTCGTATATTGAAGAATAAAGAGGGGAAATTTTTAAGTAACTTTTACACAAACTGACACTTTTTAAAGTTACTTCTATAAAGATTAATTTTTTTCTTGTTGCTTTAATAACATCCTAGGAAAGATATACAAAAGTAAATATAAAACAAAACAACTAATTGGTTTTTAATACCGTATTTACATTTTTGATCTAAGATGCATATCAAAAAAATATCAAATTTAAATTTGAACCAAAAATAATTGCATTGAAACAAGAAAACTTGAAACTTTATTAATCATTCGGTTAAACTACTCTAAATTTTATATTGTGTACTTTAAACCATGGATAACGTTAAAATGCCTTTTCGTAAGATTTTAATTATATGTATCGTAACTTAAATAGTTTATTAACTTATTAATTGAAAAGTAAAGCATATTTAAAAAATTGCAGTACCCGAAGAAACACTCAAAACACAGCGTGTTGAAGTTTACTTAAATGATCTAAAGGACCGATTAAAGGAGCTGCGTGTTCAACATGACGAAGTTATTCAGAATTCAGTAGATATAATTAAAGAGATAGACGAAGTATCGTCCGGTCTGTTGTTGCCACAAAACAGTGGTATTAATTCCAGCGATAATGTTACCAAAATCAAAAAACTCATTAAAGAATTCGAATCCGCAAGAGAGTCAAATTCAACAAAGACACCAGTATCTATTGAAAGCAAGGTAGACATTCGTAAAATTTTGCAGAATTTCGAAAAACTTAATGAGAGCCATGTACTAAAAGAAAGTCTCGTGCTTTTTAAGCGCGCAAAAGAATCTCTCGAGAAAATCGATGTTTATCTTGGTACTCATTTAGAAAATGTTATTAGTCAATCGGTGAACGCTAGCAAAGGGAACATTAATCCTCTGACATCCGCAGTAACGACCAAAAATGTAGAATTTGAAAAAGATTGTGGACAGTCGTCGACTTTTCCCCAACGTAACTCAGATAACGTGAATAATATTGTTCTTAATGACGATAATAAAGTAAGGGATTGTTCCTTGAAATCAACCAATTCTGGATCAAATACGATTACATTAGCTGGCGCTAAAAGCCAAATCTCTACCAATAGCAACTCTGACTTTAACCATCGAATAAACATGTTTAGCAATGACAAGGTAAATAGCTGTGATAAAAATATAACACCATCATGCTACGCTTCCTGCTGCAGCAGTGTCACTAGCATGGATGTCTACCAATCCGCAGAAAATTTTTGTATAGCTAAAATGTGTGGCAATGAAAGTAGTTGTGTAAACTCACTTGAGACGGGCTATGAGGGTGACAATGATGACAGTGAGTACGACTTGTTTGCACTAAAGCGAAAGAAAAACAAAATTTCGTCTGCAAATCAGTAGTGAGCTGTTTTAGTTTAAATTGTTAAGCACTGTAAATTAACGTTATAAATCATGGCTCTTCAAAAATGAAAAGTGATTAAAAATTGTAATATATATTAAATTTTAAAATAAGTTCGAAGAATGGAATAAAAAAGGTTTGACTTAACTATGGATATTAATAATTAAAAAAAGGGAGGTATTTCAAAAAGGTATGGTTAATACTAATACATTTTTTAAATAATCTATAGATTGACCAAATTAATAACTTACGTGAAAAAAGAGCTGTAAACCTTAATTTTAAAGACAAATTTTGATAACCATCTATATTTTGAGAGTTCAAAGTATTCAAAGTATTATTTCGTTCAAAAACGCAATTGTGGGTTTATATAATTTTTATTGTGTAAATGCACTTTTTCATATTTTTTACCTAACTTCTTAATGTATTTACTGTTTGTTCATAAAAAACATTTAAAGTAATGTCAACAAACAATTACATTATATTCAAAAAAGTTGTACTTCTTTCCTAGTTTGGAGGTAAGTACATTTCCTGCCATGTATATATAGTTTTTGTCTTTTATCAGCATTCACTAGCCGTTGGTTCTTGAAAACTATTAGTAAAATTAATTAAAATAAATATTAGCACCGAACCTAATAAAGCACCAATTTGAGTTAGACCACCAGTCCACACCAATGACCTACCACCCTGCGCACGCATTATCGACGAAATAGACAACTTGGTATAGCTTACTAAACCGATCAGCAGGGTCCATGTTATAATCTATAAGAAGAAAATATAGAAACGAAAAACTATATATATATGCTTTTGTAACATACCACTAAAGTCGATCCAATGGCTGTGTCATGTAACGGTGGTAATGGACTCATACAAGCTGTAATGAAAACGTAGGCAGTTAAAACGGCGCATAAGCTGCACAGCACATATATAGGTCGCAACGATGTATGTGGCAAAAAAATTGCCAAGAAACACGCCACAGGGTTAGCAATCACACTTAATGTTACCGACAGGTGGTACGCTGAGCTTCCATATGGCAAACTTGAGTAGGATTGTATAGAATTAAACATGCCATTGGCCATGAATGATAAACAACCAATGAGCAGCAATAGCACAACATATTCTATTGAAGAAATATGTGTTGATTTCTCCTGATCCTCTGATGCATCGTTAGTTACAGCACCTATAGTATTTGTTGCGTTTTTCTCTTCATATTTATAACTGTTACCAAAATCGATTTGACCTGCAGCATATTCACGTTTGGCCAATTTAAGGCGATCGAGCAATGTAAACGCAATTACACTGCATAAAAATGTAACGAATATAAAAAGGAAATAATCCGTTGGACTAAAACGTGCAGGTGTATTCACTTTCTCAAATATCTCTTCACCAGATGTAGTAGTGTTTACCAAGATGCATTCAGCGTCGCCACCTATTCCTTGTATAAGTGATACAATACTTGGCAACAATCCACTTAATCCCTCTCCAACGAAATATCTAATAATGAAAAATATATACATAAGTATTTAAATATACAATAAGTATAGAAACATATATACATAGGGTTGTTAAATGGAACTTACGTTACTAAGTACATTTCTTTAAAACGTCCCATATAGGGCATGAAAAGTACGGAACTCGTGCATGCAGTAAGCGCGGATACAAAAGTAAGTATATACAAAGCTAAGCTCCGCTCTTCACCAAATATCATTACAGTTTTATCGTAAAAGAAGCTGGTGAATAAAGCTGACAATGTGCCAAGCGACAACAGTATATAAATAAAAAGCGCATCGCTTATCCTTTTCTTTGAGAAATGTTGTATTAAAGTGTATGTGATTGGGCCTATATTGCCAATTTG
Source organism: Bactrocera latifrons (assembly GCF_001853355.1). Classification (NCBI taxonomy): domain Eukaryota; kingdom Metazoa; phylum Arthropoda; class Insecta; order Diptera; family Tephritidae; genus Bactrocera; species Bactrocera latifrons. Next base: position 252,204 of record NW_017535197.1, read on the forward strand.
CACAGCAACACTAAGGTACGATGCTAAACTCCAACTTTCCGGAGCTTCCTTAACAAGCAAGGGCACTTGAATAAAGGTACCTTAAGAAAACGAAAGAATTAATTTATGATTACTTATACTCTATAATCTTAAAATAGTTACCGTTTACACCTAACCATGTGCCGATACCAAAAAATATGGCCAACAAATCTACTATAAAGTTTCGATTCTTTGCAATGTTCGTCATCCTCCCCAGAACTCTTTTTCGCTTAGGTATTTGGTTGTTTCTGAAATAAAGTTAAAAAAAAAGTTTTCACAGCCAATTTAATAACTAATTACGCAAAACCAGTGCTAACAGCCAGCCCTGGGCATAGGAAATATTTGTAAAGTGTTGAGATGGATTTTTATACATGCATTGGCGTAGGTTTCTAGTACGTAGTTCATTATTTATACTTAATTTTGTGGAAATCATCAGTCAAATAACTTGTTTCAAATGTCAATAAAAAGCTTTGTAGCTGAAATAAAAGCATACGCGTTTTCTAATAAGTAATTGGGTATTTCGGGCACATTATTAGGAATAGATATGTTACAATTTAATACATATGTATGTACACACAATTATCACCATTAATAAGCGAATGCTAATGAAGTGTTTTCTTCGGAATTGTTAATTTTCTCTTTAAACTGAATAAAATCACGAGATCTTTTCGATTTCCATAACAGATCATCATAAAAACAATGCATAAAAAGAGGAATGGATCAAATAAATAAGTTTTAAAATACATACATACGTCACATAATAAAAAGAATAATCATAATTGTGTGTTTGCAAACAATCACGCTTCACTCTATCAAAGAACCATAAATTGTTAAGGCTAGCAAGTCTGAATGTGCCATAAACATACTTGATTAGGCAGTCGATAAAGGCCGATTTTATATATATACCCTGAACAAGGTACATTAACTTTACCACGAAGTTTGTAACTCCCAGCAGACAACGTCGGAGACAATGTAACATCTATGTACATATCTATATATATCATGTTCGTTTGTCTGTCCGTCTAAAACATTAGCTTTTGAGATATCGATCTGAACCTTTGCGCGCATTTTCATTTGTCGCAACCCTCGATATCGGTCATTAACTCCCGTGTCGATCAAAATCAAGTATTTATATGAATTTTTATTTCACAATGTACATAGCTTCATGAAATTTGGTATATAATGTTGGGACAGCAAGCGATACTGTTACTGTTTACTGTTTTTGAAATGAGTCATCTTTTTTTAATTTTTTTTATTTTATATTATTTTTTAAATAAAAAAGTTGAATGAATTAAAAATAGTAAAACCGATTTATTTATTTATCAGTTTATTTACTCAAAAAATACTTAAATATTGAAAATTAATTATAATTTGTAATAAAAAACTTGACAATAAAATTAGTGCCTTAATTATTTTCTTCTGACATAAAAATTAAATAATTGATAAAATTATAATTTGTAATAAAAAACTTGACAATAAAATTAGTGCCTTAATTATTTTCTTCTGACATAAAAATTAAATAATTGATAAAATTATAATTTGTAATAAAAAACTTGACAATAAAATTAGTGCCTTAATTATTTTCTTCTGACATAAAAATTAAATAATTGATAAAATTATAATTTGTAATAAAAAACTTGACAATAAAATTAGTGCCTTAATTATTTTCTTCTGACATAAAAATTAAATAATTGATAAAATACCAGTTTTCATTTAGTTATTGTTATGTCCCTAGAAATACTTTATAAAGCAAACTGATTTTATGGCAAAAAAATGTGAAAAGTTATGTAAATAGGTTCACGTTGCACCGAGTGTATATATATGTAATTATAGTATATGTATTCATTTAAATAGTATAGTTAATGAGTAGTCGGCATAATGTGATACGTAGCAAGCTCATATTTCCACATCAACTCTTTTGAATTCTGTAATTGTATACTTGTCAACTTAAGCAAAAAAATATATATACTTGTATGTAAATAATAATAAAAAAATCCACACAAAATTACTTTATATAACACAAAAAAGAAATATTAACAGATTAATTCTTAATTTGTCATTACTTTTTATTCATAAATAACAAGTTCAAAGAGATTTTGTTTTAAACATAAACAAGTTGGAAATGTTGAGAGCAACTAACTGGGTCAAATACAGCTACATTAATGTTTGTTCCTATAAAATGGATATTTTTTTTACCAAAATTATTGTAACTTTACTATAATAAATTGGTTTACAATAAAAAAAATCCATAAAATATCAGAAATGCGCTTACCTGTTCAGGAAGTAGTTGTTGTCTAAGTCGTGACCACCCGTTAATCGAGAAACTGTCAACCGCTCCGATTGCGATGTTAGGCATACTGAAATAGCCGCCTCTTCCCCAAAACTCACCAGCGAGCTTTCAATTTCATCCTCATTTTCATATTGCTTTTGTATATGTGTTACCGAGGCTAATGGCTGTTTTTGTTGTTCAGGTTGCAGGTAATCATTGGGCATATCACTCCAACGTTGTTTATAAGGCAATTTACCGGTAACGTTATGGTCGCACATATTAAAGCAATTACAGCCGCAACTGCAAGAGTTCTTTACCTGATTATAAAAAATAATAAAAACAAATCTTATCTGCATTAGTATATACATACGTAAAAATTTACTCTCTTAACTGAAAATTGGCTGAAGCTGCAAACGGTTCTCTTTGTGACTGAATGTTTATGTTTGAACTATAAGATTAGATATTACTTTTTGCGATTATATTTGTATGAACTTTTCATATAGGAACCGAACAATGTAGGTTATTTAAACTCAGTTCGTTGATCTGTACTGATGTAAGCGGTCACACAGCAGATGCTCCTCAATAGCACGGCACAGCACCAATGATGTAACCTTTGAATGTAAGCCAAGTAGAGGTAAATACGTTTATACGCGTATGCACGATTTCTGATAACGCTGCAGAAACAATTCTTATAATCTTACTATATTTTTTATATATCACAATCAATTTAAAAAACAATCGCTTTATTTCTGATAGCACTTGCTTTGGTCGTCTTGGCTATACAATTAAATCACTTAATTTAACATCTTTTCGATTTAAAACCTTAATGAATGTAAGTGTATGTATGCATGTGTATGTAAATGATTCCCATTGGATGGCGCATTTAATTTGTTTAGATTTGAGAAATGTCGTTCTCACAATGAGTTGTTAAATTGAATTATTACACACCGCGAAGAAAATTATAAACAAAACTCAGCTGTTACAAAAATTATATCTTTTTCACTATCTTTTCAATTCACAATGATACGCGGAGTGTAGTTGCACGACGTTAGATGTCGCAATCTATTTCCCTTCAACCAGGAAACGCTGTCGAATGAGTTCTAGCTGGGCGCCGATTTGGCCTTTTGTATCTTACAAAATTACACCAAAACAACAACAAAACCAAATAAAACATTCTTATTTTTACGGGCTAATTCCTTTAATATTTAAAAACTCAGCAATAACAAAGGATTTAAAATAACGATACTTTATATAAACCTTTCAACCAGTATTTTGTGACACTTCTTAATGAACGGATATGCACTTTGAAATTAGTTAGAAGGATGTTATTAATGAGTACAGACCTCACTGTACCAATTTTTGCTATCTTTACAACGTGGATTAACACACATTGGACAACGCATCAAAAACTTTGGATTCACAGCTTGGCCATTTTTGAGATGATCCGCCACAATTGAACTCAATGCCTCAATGAATAACGGGTGATCATTGGGTGCGGCTGCACGTCTTATTTCCTCCACACCCACCTATAAAGGAATACATTCCAATTTTTATCACCTTTGGCATTTTTTACAACTTTGTACCTCATTAGCCAATTCATCGCAATACTCTATGTCGAGTTCATGCAATGTTTCTATGTGCTCATTTACAAATGCAATTGGTACCAGGACGAAATTTTTACGTCCCTGCTTTACATATGCCTAAAATAAAAAGTAAAAGTAAATAATTTTTCCGTTAATTATGTTTAAGCAATAATTTGAAACGATTTTACCTTTATAGTGTCATCAGTAGCGGGTGCAAGCCACGGCAATGGTCCTACTTTCGATTGCCACGCTAGAGTATAGGGGTTGGTATTTCCCAATTCTTTCATTACTAAGTGCACGCTGGCGCCTACTTCAGAAGGGTAGGGATCACCTCTGTTAACCGCTTTTAAAGGTAGGGAATGGGCTGTGAATAGTATAACGACGTCTTTACGTTTTGCCTCACCAAATTTATTTAACTCTTCTCGTATACGTTCAGCAAAAGTTTTAATTAGCAAGGGATGAGTCGACCAGCGATCAATTATACTGAATTTTATATTTTTTGGAAGGGAACTAGAAATCAAATACATTATGTTTCAAATTAAAGAAGCAATCACAGAGTACAAACTGTTGTCGATAATGCGAAAAAATCGAATTAAAGCTTGAACCAGAAGTTGCGCAGCTATATTGGGGATACTGGGAAAAGAACACGACTCTTTCGGGGCCATCGCTGAAAAGAAAAAAGGTATTTAGAAACTTTTAAATAATATATCTTGTGTTTATACTTTTCAATGTGCTGTAAAGTGTCCTCAGTGAGTGGATTAACATATCGAAAGCCCACATAATGTTTATGAGGAGCACTTTCAGGGCATTTTCGATCAAGTTCGTTGCACATTAATTGGCCTTGCAGATCTGTCCATTTGAGTATGGGTGATCCACCGCCAATTTCTTTATACTTTTTTTGTACTTCTTTCGTTCGTCTTTGAGCAATCCAAGGACCTAGCCGACTTTGCACTGGCAGTTGAATCATATCTCGATCTGTCATAATTCTCAAGAGGTAATCATGTACTTGATCTGTATGTTGAGGACCACCCATATTTAGCATAAGTATTGCAGTTTTTGGTTTAACAATCGTGGAGTTAAACCGCAACGATACAGAAGTACCAACCGTTTTTAAAGCACCTGGGAATGTAATGGAAATTAGGAATATTCATTCTAAATTATTTATTTTTCACTGTAAACAGGCAAATGTACAACTTCTATAAAAAGTTCTATTCTTGTGCAACATTTTTCGCAGGTTTATACATACAATTTACTTACTTGACAACAAACTACTTCGGTGTAACATGTTTTCACTATTTTTTAATCTTTAATTAAGTAAATAGTAAGTATTTTAAGATTTACCGGACAAATATATTTTTATTATTTTACAATGAAAGGCAAATATTGCTATTTTCCTTTTCTGCTTCTTCTTCCCAGAAATGACAATCCAAATGGAAATTTGATGTTGCCAGATGTATAAAAATAATTGGGGAAAGTTTGAGTCGGTAAATCTTATCTCTTATTTTGTTGCAGTTATAAAAGTTTTTCAAAACCATTTTTTATTACAAAAACTTATCAACACGTTATTTTTAAAACTGCTTCATAACATAACTCATAACATAAAACTTCTTGTTTTATTATTGAAAATTTGAAAAACAGCTGTCAGTGTTGCTTTTTTTTCATTTACAGTCTAGTCTCTATTTGAGACTACTTTGTATTCAATAAAGAGAGAGAGCGTTAGATTCAAAATATTGCCTTAAATTTGAAACCTGGTAGTTAGCAGGTCACAAAACTAAAATTAACTCTTACTTGCCATTTTAAATATATTGAATAGAGATCATCATAGTTATTAATCGATTGTAGTTTTTTATATTTTGTAAGCAACTCAAACATGAAAAGGTTGTTGATAATTATGTTTTTTGATTACGGTATAGAAAATCTCAAATGAACAATACTGAAATGTAATAGATTCTGTGACTGCCACTCACAGAATAGCAAAAATGTCTTAAGTCTCAAAAATTGTCTCTAACCTAAAATCTCAAATTTAGAGAATTGAGACTGTATAACAGTACAGAATGGCACGATAATACTGGACATTTTTAACAATGTTGCCAACAAAAATGCAAATAACTCTCTAAAATTTTGAGGATTAAATGGAAGTTAACAACGGAGTTATCTTCACTATCTCCTGAATTAATCCGGATTAACTGCATTAACCGCTTTTTGAGTCGTTCTGGTACACCAACTTTGTCGAATTTTATTTGGTGGATACATAGCGCTCAGACTCCTTGTAGTGATAAATGATAACATACACATATAAGGTACCAAAGAATAAAATCGATAGAAAAGGTATGCAATTGTATTTCCAATGTTAATTGATGGAGGTTGCCTTATAATACCAACTGCCCTCTGCTCTATCAGTTATGACAAGTCTCTTCCAAAAGAAACTAAGTTCTCCGGCTTGTTTTCAATCAACATAACTTTTCTAATTAACGATGATAACAATTGAATTGATTTGATGGCAATTGAATCGAATTCTTACTGTATATGTAATAATATTGATGTGATCGTTTAAGTATTGGTGACGAATAAGCTTTACTCTGAATTATTGATGTCTGATCCATTAAGACTAGTTAGAACACGAATATCTCAACATTTTGTAGGTTTAGCTGAATAGACGCATAAGCTATTGACTACCTGAATTTAAATAAAGTATTATGAATTCATTTATTTATGTATATTTCAATGCCGATTTAGATGATCACATAGCATCCCTCTAAAATAATTTACTGTGACTATTAAATGCGCTTACTCAATTGATATATTATTTATTAAAAAAATTTTAACAAATATAATGGTGGTTGTTAATGGTGTAACATTATACAATATGTTAAGCAATTCACACCTAAACTTACTAAAACTGCTTTAATGTAGGCCGATACTGATTTTCGAGAGTGTGAAAATCCCAATATTCGTTATATGGGACTGCAATTTTAGAAATTAATTTACTACGAGTTCCTTAAATTGTATAATATTGTATATATTGGTTTTTTAATATTGTAATCAATTATCAATTCCCAGCACAAAAACGCAGGTGAGGTTCAATATGGTGTCGTGTTTTAAATAGGAGTTTTTGTGTTTCTTTAAACTCGTTTTAAGCATTATATTCAAATTAATTTTAAATTGCAATGGGATTTCAAATTTATAAATTATAACATTTATCAAATAATGCCTGAAATAACTCCAGTGGTCTAGTTTACCAACTGCAGTTATCCAATTTTATCAAAATCACACTCACTTTTCACGGTCTTATATACCATTCGTAAAAATGAATTTTATGGCTCTGATTTATAGCTCTTTCTGCGTTTGGAAAACGCATTTACGTTAATTTATTATCTACATCTATTATCCTGCATCTATCTTGAATACTTGTATAACTAGTATATTCATGGGAAATTATTGCCCTATAATATTACTAAAATTTATTCTTATAGCCCTAATGATCATTACATACATACATCTACTACGATTGCAAAGCCTACATTCTTGAAGTGGAAGCTGTTTAATTTAATTATTCGTAATTCCTAAAATTGTTCTTCCAGTTGAATATTCATCGAATTTGTTTTGATTTGTAGCGCAATGCAATATATTAGGCTTAAAGCGTGTAACACTCAATTGATTTATGATTTTTTCGATTGTTATTATAATTATTTATTTCTAATGATTTACATAATGATATTAATACATTTATTGTTATTATTTATTGCGGTAGATTTGAGTTACTGAACAATATATTACGTTGATTGAGAAAGCTAATGTGTGAAAAACTAATTATTCAAAAAGAGCCGCTTTTATACTATATGTACATAAATTTGTTTTTTTTACACTCTGAACAAAGTATATACATATGTACATACATATAGCTTAACACGAAGTTTGTAACATCCAGAAGGAAACGTCGGAGACGCTATAAAATATATACATATGTATGTATGTATGTACATGATCAGCATGACTGCCTGAGTCGATTTAGCCATGTCCATCAATGTGTCCGTCCGTCTGTCTGTTGAAATATCTATCTGACATTTTGGACACGCCCTTTTATTCCCAAGAAACTGATATAACAAATTCAAGCTTGAATTGTATTATAGATTCGGTGCGACCAAAGTTAAAGTTTTTTCGTGCTAAATGCTCTTGTCGCACACATTTCATATTTCCCCAAAAGATTTAATGTGAATTAGATCGGATTAAAAACAAAAACCGCAAAAATTGCGTATACCGCAAAGATTCGTAGAATCCTTTATGTTATGAATCAAGTCAATGCTAGAATCGTACCAAAACACTTAAGTCTTTTGCACAAACGACGTTTACAATGTAACTGAGGGTCCTACATTCAACAAACGTATCATTATTGGTGACGAGGTGTTAGTTTATGAACATGACGTCGCAACTGTCTGGCAATCTAGCGAATGGCGCGCCAAAAATGAGTGGAAACCGAAAAATCAAAGTTGACTGAGGTCACTGAAAGCCATCCCAGTCGACGCTTATAACAAGTGTATTGAATTTGACATGCTTGTATTAGCTCCGTAGCCTACTTTGAAGGTGATAACAAGAGTTTGTATTGTGAAAATTTTGTATTTTGTTTATTAGTCTGGGACAAATTTAATCAGATGCTATACACATATTCACCTTTGAAAGTACATATGTACGATGTACATACATATCAAAATTTATACATGAATATGTACATATGTGCATACATTTGATATGAAATATGTATGTATATGAAAAAATTTCAGGGTGGTTTTAGCCTTTGAGTTTCACTCTACATAACTACGGGTGCTTATCACATTTACTCAAATAGTTAGAACTCCATTTCACATTTTTTTATGCAATCTTGAGTTATACTCGGTAAAATATGTTGCTCTCAGCGTGATTTATAAAGTACCGGTATATGTGTGCCATATGTATATATTGGAAAAATAAAGTTTTCCGAAGCATTCCACATACGAATTTAACATTTACCTAAATTACTTATTCGATATCAAACGAAAGCGTAGTCTGCTCATAGCCAGCCGGTGCTGCTTGTAAACAGATACAATAAGTACTCGAAGTTACGGATCGTATAAACGTACATACTTACGTACTATATCTAACATATTTGAGTGCAGAACTTAATGTAGTGTTAAACTTAATGCGGCATGTGCTCGTCGTTCTATCGGCAGCGTTTACGTTCATTTGTTAAATGTAAGTAGAAATTGTATATGTACGAAGCTTTTTTATCTACATTCGGACACATGTATTTACATATACATATATTATAATATGAATAACCGTTCTACGCCAACTCGAAAACCAACGAACGTTCAGTCAGTCGCATTTTTGAGTTCTAACCACGCAGATCTCTTGGCAAAACACCCGCATAATAAAAAACTTCGGAAATTACACACTCCATATTTAAAACAGCAAATTAACACTATTTTAATAAAAGACAAAAAGAGTTTAGTATTTTGGCTATATTGAGCGGCGTAGTGGTTATTTTTAACAATATTTTAATAGAATTTTATGTGTAAACGATACTTATGAATGTACATACATAGTATATTTGAATTTCGTCGCATTTGTACAGTTATAGTATGAACAAGCTGATGAAAGCACAGTGCGAAGTACACAAGTGACGCATGAAGTCGTAAAAATATTCAATTAACATACATATATAAATATGTATATACACCAACAGAAACGAAAATAAAAACAGTAAACAAATACTTAGCTAGTTGCTCAACTAGTTGTATTTCGCTATCAGCCGTATCAGCGAATTCTATTCACATTTACCGCTTTAACAAAATTAATTCACGTTAAAATTATCTGCGAAATCGCTATTGGAAACGGACCGCACGTGAATATTTGGTATTGCCCATTGAGCCGAACGTTCTTAGCCGGTCAGCGCATACCCGCCGCGCTGCGAGTACAACATACATATGTACATACATATGTATGAATGTTTTTCAAATGCCGGGAGCATATACGGATAAGAGAGTATGCGAACTTGTTTATGAATAAGCATCATTTTGCATCGGTACATACCGAAAATAAGGTGATTCGTCTGCATAGCGTCGCACGCTCAGCAGTTCGCTAGTGACGACGTGGTTGTTGCGCCACTTTCCGGAGAGGGTAATAACTACAAACGTGCATTTTGAGTGTTGAGAGTAAGCTGTACGCAATACAAATCGTAAAGAGCACGGGTAGTGATTTCATAAGTAATTTGTATCTTTAACCAATAAGACGAAGTCTCGTTCGCAGTTATTCAAACTAAACAATAAAGCCAGTATCCGCAAATCAACAGCAGCCGCAAAGCTTTCGCACATAAACAGTTGCAAAAATGGGTTACGATGAGGTGCTTGTGCCCTTGGGAGATTTCGGCAAATATCAACGTCTTATTTTCTTTTTACTCTGTCTTACAGCTATCTCTTGTGCCTTTCATAAAATGTCACGCACATTTATTTTTGCTAAACCGAACTTCCGCTGTCAACTTCCTTTTGAGCACGAAGCGAATGACACTCATCTTAACGCCAGTAAAACGAACGATTTCAAATTGCCGGCTCACCTGTGGCATTTGGTTTATCCCGCTGATACAGCTGATCCGAAAATAGGACGTTATGAGGCTTGTAGCTACTTTAATATTGAAAATAAATACTATGAGTTGTTGGGAAGCAGTATGCAGACATATAATGACTCGCTGTTGCATCAAAATATTACATTGAGTAATAAAACATTGCCTTGTAACGGCTATATTTATGATCGGTCCAAGATTAGTAACAGCGCCGTCACAGAATGGAATATGATTTGCGATCAAAGTTTCTTGGTAGCCACGAGCGATGCGATATTTATGTTTGGCGTTTTAGTTGGTAGTATTGGCTTCGGGCAGTTATCGGATAAATGTGGCCGAAAGCCAGTCTTCTTTGTCTCGTTGCTGATTCAGGTGTCGTTTGGCATACTGGCCGGTATTGCACCGGACTATCTTACCTATATAATGGTACGCTTCATAATTGGTGCCACAACTTCGGGAGTGTTCCTTGTTGCTTATGTCATTGCTATGGAGATGGTGGGTCCGAAGAAACGTTTATATGCCGGCATATTCTTGATGATGTTCTTCTCCGTGGGTTTTATGCTTACAGCGGTATTTGCCTACTTTATAAATGAATGGCGGACATTACAAATAGCCATTTCATTACCGGGTCTTTTATTTCTCGGCTATTATTGGATTATACCAGAGTCCACTCGTTGGCTAATTTCGAATAATCGTAAAGAAGCCGCGATCACCAACATTCAGAAAGCCGCTCGTTTCAACAAAGTGCACTTAGACGAGGCTGAAATTAATCGATTACTAAGCGATGAGGAAAACGTCGAAAACTTGAAAACCAAAGAAACACAAGAGAACACTGCTGCGACCTCTAACAGAGCAGTATCCGTTTTCGATCTACTACGTTATCCGAATTTACGTCGAAAAACGTTGTTAATTTTTTTCGATTGGTTTGTGAATAGCGGTACTTATTACGGACTTTCGTGGAACACAAACTCTTTGGGTGATAATATGCTGTTGAATTTTGTGATTTCCGGCGCAGTTGAAATTCCTGCCTTCACTTTCTTGCTTTTCACGCTCAATCGTTGGGGACGACGCACCATTCTCTGCGGCTGTATGTTGGTTGCCGGATCCGCGCTGCTGCTCACCATTGTCGTGCCGAAAGAATTGAATTGGCTGATAATTGTGCTGGCAATGATGGGCAAACTCGCTATCACCGCTTCTTATGGCACCGTTTATATCTTCTCAGCTGAGCAATTCCCCACAGTAGTGAGAAATGTGGGCTTAGGCGCGTCTTCAATGATGGCACGCATTGGCGGCATTTTAGCGCCCTTCATCAATATGCTGAGCAATGTATGGCGTCCGTTGCCGCTCATCATTTTCGGAAGCGCTGCATTCATCGGTGGACTACTGTCGTTGCTGCTGCCTGAGACACACAACAAGCCGACGCTGGAGACTATAGAGGAGGGTGAAAATTTTGGTAGAAGGGTGGATACAAGGGTCGAGCGATCTAATAAAGACATATTCATTGTGGATAACATGGAAAATGTGCCTTTGAACAGTAATGGAAATCATCCTGACAAAATACAAATTAAAAAAATGACTAGTTGAATAATTCAAGTTGTATCACCAAGTTTTAGTTTAAACAATTTGATTTCATTTTGCGCTTAGCAGTATGTAAAAATCCAAGTATTTATAATAATAATTTCGTAAAAGTTTCGTTCTAAAATATGTTCTTCTTATATATTAGTTTGGAAACCATTATTGCCCACAATATATTCAAAATTTCAACTTTTATACATTCTGCGTTGTCTTTTTATATTATCTAACTAAACTTCCGGAGGTTTCAACAAAGTATGTTATATATGTATATATTTATTTATACTATCGTACTAGTTATCACATTTTTCACATTCATCAAAAAGAATTTAAAGTATTCTACTGCTTTCAAAAATTACCCAGCTGCATAACATATTACTTAAATGTCGTAAGCTAGTCGTATATTAAACACTTATTAGTGCATATACATATGTATATGTATGTATTGCGGTATACTCTGTCTACTTAATATTACCAAATTGTGATGAGTTATAATTACGAATTCTACAAACTAGAAACAATAATCAATATTATTTTCTGAATTATTAATTTAAAATGGACAATTATACATGTACTATATAAATAAAAATCGATAAATATATATAAATAAATACTTCGTAGATCTCAAAAATATGACTTTTATATTGATTCATGCAGAAAGGAAGTACAATTTTCAAAGAAATTGTTCAGAACGGCCATATACGAGTATGTAGCTGTCATATAAACTGATCGATGAAAATCAAGTTAAAGATCTTTTTATATGCTATTATGCTATAAGAAATGCATCTGTGTATCATAATTCTGTCATCAGTAAAATTCTTTATACCTATGAAAGTACATTCCATACCATTATGTATGATACTCGATTTCTTTTGCATGGCCACCACAGGTCCGCTTGCAGAAGTCCAGCCGCTGAATCCTATTTTCGACGATTTTCAAGCAAAAAATCAGTGGGTGGCTTGTGGCGCCGTCCTGTTGTAACCACATAATGCCCGAGTCCATATCATCCAATTCGGGCCAAAGCGGTACCGATTCCTATTCACAGTAACGCGCCGGTCTCGATCACCACGGAAGAAGAACGGCTCAATGACGCCGGCGGCCCATAAACCGAACCAAAACGTAATTTTTTCTGGATACAATGCTGACTGATGGAGTACGTATGGATTACTAACTGACCAATAACGCATATTTTGCTTATTGACGAAGCCATTCAGCCAACAATGAACGACGACCATAAATTGGACGTTGCGCTCTTAAAGTTGAAATTTTAATAATTTCGACTAGTTATTGGATCGTATATGCTTCCATGATGAAATGGCAAACCTTATTGAAGAGAAATGTCAAAAAAGCGTGAAAAAGTATGATTTTTTTATTTAAAATTATTTTTTTTTGCACTTTGGAAATGTGAATAAAATACTCATAAACAAATCCAGGAGGATCCAGGACTGCTGCTTCCTTCATGTGACCACGTTATTAAATTCAACTTCAAAAGGAAAAATCTTTGTGTTCATTCTTAAGCAATTGTTAATCGCCAACTCATATTTATTTTTCAATCTATAGAAAATTTACTTTTTTGTGAAGAAAGCTGCAATGAAAGACTTTGGCAGTTAATTTGAATTGAGATTTATTTTCATATCTATTTCTGCTGGAGAGTTGACATAAAGCAATAAGGAATTTCGTTCATTGGGCTACTATTGTACATAAATATGAAAGTATATGTGTACGTATAGTAGATATGTACATATGTATGTATACTTAAGTGACTGTCAAATGGATGTGCTTCTTAATGAAAATGTGTGCAAACAATCAAGACCATCAATTAAGTTGATGGCTACGCAAGAAGCGAAAGTCGTTTATATTCTCATTCTTACATACATATATATGCCAAAATTTTAAAATTTATTAATAAAATATGTTGCTTTTCTTGACACGTGCTACTCTTTTTGACATTGTAAACAACCAAATATTACTTTACTCAAACTTTATTTGACAAACTGTCTAGATTTCCATGATACATTCTTTAGTTACACTTGACTAAGGCAAACGTTTAGCACAATGCCTTTGAATATATGTGAATAATAATTATTTTAAATAGTAGATAACGTGCACTGACACATTGCATAGCGATATATACATATGTACATATATACACTTATATAGTATAACTATATAAATATTCATGGGCATAATTTGCAGCATCCGCCTGTTTTCATTAATTAAATATTCAACAACAAAATATGTGCATTATCATAGTTGAGCGTGATTGTGACTGTACGTGAGTATATATGTACATATGCATGTATGGCGTTGTTGTTTCTTGTTTCGAGTTCAATTTGCATTAAATATCGATTCTTTAAATTTTTTGTAACATCTTTTGAACAGCTTTGAGAGACTTTAGATGACACTTGCAACATTTACTAGCAAAACATTGAGATCCAAGAAATATATTTAAGTACTCATATTGATAATAAATCGAGGGTGAATCAATTGGTTTTGTTCGAACGGCTATTGAGGATTAAGTCTATATGTACATATATGTATGTTTGTTCAATCATTTGCTTATAATTAATTTCATTTAAATTTGTTGTTTAAACGACGTAATGATGGAAAATAGGCCACCAATTAAAGAAATAAAAATAACATATTTGTTGTATTTGTACTGTCCCTTTTGATTTTCCTACATAGCGTCAACGCCGAGTTTTACGTGGAATAGACTCAAACGAAGGGTCATTCGGGTCCGACAAGACACCGCAGCCGATTGGAAGTTGCACCACGACAATGCCCCGGTTCCCATCGCCGTTCTTGTGAACAGCTACATAACTAAGGGCGATATACCAATGCTTCCGCAGCCGCCCTACATCGCAGATCTGGTCCCCTGGACTTTTTTGTTTCCTTGCCTGAAAAGGCTAATAAAAGGATTGTGAGAGAGGCTGCAACGACGCCGAAGTAATCTATTTTGAAAGTTTTTATAAAATTGTAGTCGACTCAGTCCTATTACTTCCCGAACAAACCCTGTATTTGAGGAAACTGTTCAATTCGTGTTAATCAAAACAAATTTTTTTTCTTTGACAACTTGGATTTGTTGTTATTTCTAATGATTACACCATTAACCATATTTTGTTATCATAATTGCCATTTAGTGGCAAATAGAATAAATTTATTTTATTTCAAACATTTTGATTTTATTTATGTTAAGGGGTTAGATGGGTTTCCTCGGGGTAAAAAACAGTATTTTTCAAAAAATGTTTTCTCTTAGAAGTTCTGAAAATTTTGGAAAAAATACTTTAAACTTGGTCAATGCGACGCCATTGCTAGTGACCCCTCGAAAAAAAATTCGTGTTGGAAGGATAACTTCTTACAGGATCATCTAAAGTGCGTTGAAATCGTAACTTAGAACTTGGACGAAGGAAAAAAACTGAAAATTGGATTTTTGGCAGAAATTTTTACAAAAAAAAAAAATAAAAATTTCACTGAAATTTTTGCGACATTTTTCATTCATATCGAAAAAAATGCTTCGTCCAATTCTTTAAGAATTGTATCTCAAAGATGTAAAGTTTCATGAAGAAGAGTATTTCTCGAGAAATCCTGTCAACCAACTTCAAAAGCACAGTTTCGAGAAAAAACACATTTGAAGACGGCGCACTTAGCCCAACTAACCTCCCGCGATCAATATTTCAAGGTTGTATTTCCGAAACTATTACTCGGATAAACTTGAAAATTTATGACAATATTTTAGAAGTGTTGTAGAACTTAATAAGACAATAAAAAAATCGACTTTTTGAAACCCGAACACCTATGTTACTTCTTAATATTTGAGTAAATCAATCTTTATAAATCACTCGAAATGTGAGTTCATAGTTTTTCTTACCTAGATAGGATATTAAATATGACTTTAGTTGAAAAAATCCACCCTTAAAGTGCTCTCTTTGGAACTACTCAATATAAGTATAGACTGAACTATATTTGCACGTATAACTAGGTATGTACATATGTAAGTATTAGAGTGCCTGCAATGGAAAAACTCCACAATCAGCTGTTTTATCTAGCAAGTCACTAAGTTTGCTTAGTAGTTCTCTGTTTATATGGATTTGAAGACCATGCTAGTGACTGAGTGAGATTACTTATAAATACTATAGTAGTGTATATCGTATTTAGCTAGATAGATGAGTGAGTAAGTTTAGAGCTTTGTAAGCACAGAGTTGAAGTGTGTGCTAGGCATTTGACAGCAACCTCGCTCATTTGGTTTGCCTGCCACAACTGCCGCCTTTTTTTCAAATAATGTAACTACCAGTTGACGCTCTTGTACGTTTTATGATAAAGTGGGATTTTTTCAGTTGCAAAAATTAAAATTTTTAATACCCTCAACTATACTTGACTATGAACTTACTAAAAAGTTGTACGCGAAATATATACGTATGTACATACATATATATACTCGTGTGTGTTTGCTTTCGCATTCAGCATAGTCTGACTAATAGCATTAGCTAAACTTCAAAATATCGATTTTTCAGTTTTTATAATACGACAATTTTGTTAAACAAACCGTTACTGAACGATATTGACGCTTCCACATAATTATTATTACAGATTATTAACTATTTTTGGGATTTCATGCAGGGTATTTTGATTTCGGTGTAACTGAATAAATCTGACGTTCCGTTGTTTGTTTGATTTTTGATTGAATGAGAAATAAATACTGTGGTCAATGAAGCAATTTTGAGTAGATCGCTGCCAGTTGTTTGTTGGTGTTGAGCGAATGAGAGCATTTAGCGTCGCTTTGTGAATTAAAAATCTACAACTGAGCAATATAGATTTTTTTTTGCGAATACTCAGTGTAGATGTTTGTATTTGTATGACTTTGTGGCTATTATTTTAATGACGGCATCAGATGGCAATTGGAGATACGCTTCAAGCATTTGCTGTTAGTCGTCTATTGGTAAAGATCGTGAACGGTTTAACTCGGATCGTTTCGTGAACTGTAGGTCGCGCGCGCGAAAAAATACACTCAAACAATCGAAACCCTGCACCTTATAAACATAATACTTAGTAGCCGGGGCTTTTGTGTGGTATCCACATAAACGCAGACGCCAAATAATTACAAATATTGAAATATTAATTGATTATGAAAAACAAGTGCCTGTACAGTTGTGATTAATTTATTGCAAAATATTTGAATACTTACATACAAGTACCCTTAAGTGAGCACTCATGAGTCTTCTGAAAGGCATAGACTTTGAACGTGTCAGTAGGTGACGTATACGCAACGTGTGATAACCATAAACGCGTGCATATACACATGTTTGTATACATGCGCTACGTATAAAAGTACTTTGCAGATATAAAGTCAGCGGCGTCATTATCAAATACAAGGGAAAACTAATTACTTTACAGTTATATCGAAAAACCTTCTTGACACACATAGATACATACATATGTATGCTTATGGCAGTGCATAAACTTTCGACTGTGACAAAAAAGACAACAAATTAACCAAAAGCTGTATCAGCAAAATAACAAAGTTTATTGCCATAGCTGCGGCAGCACATCATGCCACCAACGGAAACCACAAATTAAAGTCATAGTCTAATATTCGCTTTACCAGTACAACAAATTCTAGCAAAGAATTCAAAGAGTATTCAATCTAACACTAATTTTGACGTATACCGCAGACGGTGAAGTGGAGAGGTTGATTAGCTTCTAGCTTGTGCGATATTCTAGTGAACTTGGTAACAATTTGTCAGAGTCGTCAGGCACATTTAAGCCAAGCGAACTTTCTGAAGGTCTTTCACACAAAGCGAACATACGATTTGCTCTTTTGGCGCCCATGCGGACACGCACACTGCAGTAAAACACACGTATACATACAACTAGATATAATTAACAAAGCAAGGAATTGAGTTCTTTTGGTGGATGGTTAAATTTTTCGGCTGCTACCTGCTCGCAGTTTGTAAAGATAAAATATTTACGCAAAATTCACCTATTTCTTCTTTAAAACAGACATCAAAATGAGTTATGATGACGTCATCAATTATTTGGGCGATTTCGGCAAATATCAGAAACAAATTTATTTTTTGCTCTGCCTGCCGGCGATTTCATGCGCTTTCCACAAGTTAGCTGGCGTATTCCTTTTAGCGCGCCCAGAATTTCGTTGCCTACTGCCGTTTGAGAATCCGTTAAATGCAACATATGACTCTTTTCCGCCCGAACATTGGAATCTGACTTATCCTATAGACCCACTAACCGGTCAATTTCAGCGGTGCGAATATTATAATACTGACTATAGAACGGACTATTTGGAGACGGCTACCACGCCGGCGACAGCCAATGGCACTATCAAATGCAGCCACTATGTCTACGATCGTTCAAGGTACGAGAATAGCGCGGTCACCGAGTGGGATATGGTGTGTGCACGTGGCTTACTGACTGCCACAAGTGACAGCCTATTTATGCTTGGCGTGTTGCTAGGCAGTATTATATTTGGACAAATGTCGGATAAGTATGGACGCAAACCAATTTTCTTTGCTTCTCTGGTTATACAAGTTATCTTCGGCGTACTGGCTGCTATTGCTCCCGAGTACTTTACCTATACCATATCACGCATGGTTGTGGGCGCCACAACGTCCGGTGTCTTTTTGGTTGCCTATGTCATCGCTATGGAAATGGTGGGCTCGACTTATCGACTTTTCGCCGGCGTCACTGTACAAATGTTCTTTTCACTTGGTTTCATTTTAACAGCCGGTTTTGCATATTTCATACACGATTGGCGTTGGCTGCAAATAGCGCTCAGTTTGCCTGGTCTATTATTCATGTGCTATCATTGGGTCATACCGGAATCGGCCAGATGGTTACTCTCTAAAGGTCGGAAAGAAGAGGCGATTGTTGTTATTGAGAAGGCGGCACGCATAAATCGTGTAACCATACCCAGTGAGCTGTATGACAATCTAATCGATGAAGCAGCTGAGCGTGAGAAAAAAGATGATATTTTGTCTGAAGGCGCAGATGAAAAGGCACCCACCGTATTCGATCTGCTGAGATATCCGAATTTGCGTAAGAAAACACTGGTCATACTCTTTGATTGGTTTGTGAACAGTGGCGTGTACTACGGGCTATCGTGGAACACGAATAATCTTGGTGGCAATGTTTTGTTTAATTTCATGATTTCTGGTGCAGTTGAAATTCCCGGCTACACATTCCTCCTATTTACGCTAAATCGTTGGGGTCGCCGCACAATACTTTGCAGTTGTATGCTGGTCGCTGGCGGTGCTCTGTTGCTGACTATAATTGTACCGGCAAACAATAATTGGCTCATAATATTATTTGCCATGATTGGCAAATTGGCTATTACCGCATCGTATGGCACTATATATATTTTCTCAGCGGAACAATTTCCTACAGTGGTGCGCAACGTGGGTCTAGGCGCATCGTCAATGGTGGCACGTGTTGGCGGCATCTTGGCGCCATATTTAAATTTATTGGGTGAAATATGGCGTCCTCTGCCTTTAATCGTGTGTGGCTTCTTGGCATTCTTTGCTGGTCTCCTGTCTTTAATGCTGCCCGAGACGCTTAATAAACCAATGCCTGAAACAATTGCCGACGCCGAACAGTTCGGAAAACGTACGCGCAATACTGAGTTCGGCGAAGCTGGCGGTGAGGAGTTAGCAAGGATTGTTACACCCGAGGAGAAAAATTACGTTGCGAATGGAAAGTCTGCATGATAATATTGTCTATGTTTGTTAAGGGAATTTATATCAATACGAGTATACCGTTATCTTAATATGGAAGTTTCTTAAATGATACAACATATTAATTCAAAGCGAATTATTATTTTAAGAAAAAAGTTAAATAATTTAATCAAACGATAATGCATGCACAAACCGCACTTTGGAATTTTTCAACTTAAGGTAACGGTATACAAACATTTATCATTAGGATTACTATTGTATAACTCTGGAAAACTTTCAAAATTACCAAAGAATTTTTATATTTAAATTTGCATAGTGAGAATTCCTAACTACTACATTACTTTACATCAATTAGTAATTACATTAATGTTAATTTAATATTGCTGCTCTCCAAAATAAAAATTTATCTCTAAAAATATACATTTTAATAAAGACATACTATAAGAATTATGTTATCACTTACAAACTATGTGAGTAACATTTATTGCAACTAACCACAATATTACGTGCGCTCTCAAAGCGACAGTTGAACCTCCACAACTCGTACTTCTATAACTCGAAGTTCTATACTCGTATAAAATTGTTGAATTGGCAACAGAAGTAAAATTTTATATAAATTTCCTTCCATAACTCGAAGTTTTTTTTGTAATATGCTCGTTGGTGTTAGCTGTTCAACTGTATTTCTATAAATGGTACGTATGTACATGTATATGTATGTATGTATGCCTTCGCACATACAATTTGTTGCACTTGCATTTATTATTCTTAATTGGATTAGAACACTCACAAGTATAAAATATTTACTATCTTATATAAATTTATTCGATTACCAGAATATTACGACACATATTAATACAATTATGTGAAATTTGCATTTAAAAATAAATGAATCCTACATAATTATTATATAAAAAAACAATATACTCGAACTTTTGCAAGTATGTGTTTTTACTCTCCGAGATCTAAAGTATCTCTAATACTGTTTGGGTCGTATGCAATCAGTTCAGCAGAATCTTTTTCTTTTCAAAACGAATGCGCCCAGCTTTTCGATATTTTGACTAGATGCACTGATTTATAAAAAAATTGTTATCTTGGATCATTCACTAAGTAAATTCGTTTGATAACAACAGCTGATCTTATTGAATGTTTTCGCAGCCAAGTCCACACTTCACCGCTTTACCATCATATGTTTGAAAAGCTGATATAATAAGACCTTTGAAATGGTTTTTGCTTGTTGCCCTATTGAAAATGGAAGATCGAAAACATCATTTTTAGCAAATTTTACCTCTACTCTATTAGCATCAAAATGGTAAAAAAGGAGTTCAAATAAAATCAAAGAAAATGATGTGTTGATTGCCAATGATGAAATTGGTTTGAAAAATTTCGTTCCGATAATTTCGATCTTGAGGATGCGTCACGTCCCGTCCTGGAAGGCCTCTTGAAGCCGATAAGGATAAAATAACGTGGCTGGTCGATGCAAATCGTCGAAAAACAACTTGAGAAATTTCGACCATTCACAAGAACATAAAACGTGTAGGATTCGTTTCGAAGCTTGACATATGAGTTCCTCATGTTCTTACAGATCGAGATTTGCTTCACCGCATTAACGACTGCAATTTGCTTATAAAACACCAAAGAAGTGTTCCTTTTTTGAAGCGAATTGTAATTGGCGACAAGCGCAAGAGAGCAGGGTCTAAAAGAGATAAACCAGCTCAAACCCTTTAGCTGGCGAATAGTAACCAAAAAAAAAGGTTGTATCTGCTTGGTGGGATTTTAAAGATGCCTTTTATTTGGAGCTTTTGTGATCAGCTGGACAAATTGATGCACTCAAACAGAAGAGGCCAGAATTGATCAAAAGAAAAGGTGTAGTGTTCGAGTATGATTCACCAAAAGCTTTTGCTACTTCAATCATATTATCCAGACGTGACCATCTCCGATTATTATTCTTCTGATTTTTTTTTTTTTTTTTTTTATGGGAAAACCTTCACCTTAAATCAATACGTCAAACCCACTTGGACCAGTATTTCGTCTGCAAGAATCAAATCAATCTCTTGCCAAAATTATTGTATCAAAATAGAGATTTTATGTATGTATATGTTAATTTCATAAAATGTTTTACATATATAATACGAAATCATGCTTAAATTGCACAAAAAAAACGAAATTAGTTAATGAACTAGACCAAAAATAGAAAAAAGTATTCCTAAATCTATACATACTCTACATTCTGTATTCTTCGAAAATGTGTTTATTTTTGAAAATTTCACCTTTCATTTCTCATGAAAATTCTGACATCGCATAAATTACGAGTAAAAATCAAAGTATTTTAATATGGAAAAAGATTGCGAGTTAAAACTCGGACCACCCGAGCGGTCACAAAGAATTGATGTTATTATTGTGGGAGCGGGCATATCAGGATTAGTGACAGCTTATAGACTTTTGGAAAAAGAACCCTCATTACAAATAAGAATATTGGAGGCCAGTGATACTATCGGTGGCAATTTGCGGAAAATACCTCAGGGTGAAATCGGTGCCAAATGGTTGGAAGAGTCACAAGCTCATTTTTATCAATTGCTGCAACGTATGGAAATACCAATACAGCTGCGTTCTACTGTGGATGCAACATTGCCACGTTGTTGGGAACTCGATCAAACTGTATCCTCAAATTTGGCAAAATTCGAGTTACAACGTTACATAAACGAATTACAAATAAAAGCACCTTTTTTTAGGCCGGGACGATTCAGGTTGGTGGCAAAATTTTTGTTATACAACCCTGCAGTAATTCGAATCATTCTTCATAGATTCTGAAGACTAGATCTCTTAAGATTACTACTACTAGTTTCTCATATATAGGCGTCTTGAGAAAGACTTCAGGTATATCGCTAGTATATTTTCTCATATACAGGTCTCTTGATATCAGTAGTATGTAATTTGAGTGAGCGTTCCGACGGTCAAAACCTTATCACGAATCCAAATCGGTTAAAGTTTTGTCATTAATAATCAATAGGCAGTGTAGGCGTTCTCATTACTGCAGGGTAATAACAATTCAAAGGCTAAAATACTTAATTACTCACCATGATGGCTACCATGATTACTTGCAGCATTAGAAAAAACTCAACAAAAATGGATAAACATATAAACAACCGATTATTTTTCAATGAGTCGCGAAAGTTTATGACCAATTTAGTGGAGTTGGTTTGTGGTTCGAAAGCCGCCGATATTACTTACAAAGAATTTATGAGTCTTTGCTACGGCTGTGGTAGCTTACAAAACATAATTAATATGTAAGTTCAAAGAAGCTGTCATATTTAGAGAAAGAAGAAATATCTAAAGACTCATATTTCAGCTACTTGGAATGTCCGAACACTTTACTGGAGTTCGATAGTGCTCAACTCCTCAATGCCCTTACAAAGAGATTGCAAGGCACGGAATTTCTAGTCTCGCGACAAGTAAAAGCTATTTGCCATTATAAAGACTATATTGAAGTGCATGATTCAACGCAGAAGATACACACAACAGATGTGCTCATTTTGGCAATACCATTGAATTCTCTCCAAGAGATCAACTTCTCACCGCCAGTACCCATGGAGTTGCGTAAAGTTATGAGCAATAAACTGAAGTGGCGCTTAATGTTAACAAGCTTTATAGCTGGCTACGGCGATGCCCATTGGCGGAATGCTGGCTATTCAGGCAGTTTTCTTAAGCATGAACCATTTATAGTGGGTTACGAGTACCGCCCCACTGTTTATGGTGGTATGATGATACATGATAGCGGTTCTGAATCGTTGGTACGTTCGATTGCGCTAAAAGCATTTGCAGAAAATTATGGTGAAGCTATGGAAACACCGCACAGCTATAACCAACATACATTCGAGTTGAGCTCGTTAGCACATATGCCACTCACGACACCGTGGCATCGTATTGTATGGTCATCATCGGCTGCTGCCTCCACATGCTATCGCGGCTTCTTAGGCGGTGCGGTGCAAAGTGGGCTGCGTGCGGCATTGAATGCTTTACTATTGGTGCGACCACAAGTGGTGTCATGGACTGATGTGGCCGATGTACATTGTCAAAATTGTCCGAATATTAAGGATGTGGGTGCAATGCAATTATGGATGAGTGGACTGAACCTGTATAATGTGGGCTATTATACCCTGTACGCTTCGAGTGTACTTCTAGCACTACAGTTAGCATTTAAGAAGTTTGGTTGAGACTCATGAACACCTGGTGTATAAATATTTTGAAAATAAATGAATATGGGTGTGAATATGCTATTTTACCTCTACTTAAATAAAGTCAGAAGCCTAATCGCGTTGTATTTCGGTTAAGTAAGTGTCAGAAATTCGCCATTTGTTGCCATTTGGCAAACTTTTTGTTAATAATTGTATTTCTGAAATACGTATATGTCAAGTATTCCATTAACTCCGTATTTATAAATAATCTAACTCGTTGACGTACGGCTGAAATACTATTCTATGAAGCAGTTGATGGCAAAATATATATTTTTGAATTGAATATCCACTGCCGACTTTACTCCTCAATTCCCTACTCAGTCCAAAGTACCATCTGTTGACAATAGTTATTCTGTGTTGGATTTCAAGGCTGACGTTGTTGGTGTTAATACTGGTTTCAAGATAGTCGAAATTATCTACGGCTTCCAAGTTATGACTGTCAACAGTGACGTTGGAGCTAAGTCGCGAGTGCGACGGCTGTTTGTTTGATGACAGGCGATATTTCTTCTTGCCCTCGTTTACTGTTAGACCCACTTGCTTCGATTCCTTATGCAGTCTGGAGAATGCAGAACTAACGACGTAGATGTTGAGACCATTGGAAAAATAATTATAAGCAGCTGTACATCTAATAAGAAATTGTGCCTTCTCGATTCAATGTCTCTTGAATACATATTATTTCAAAACTTTTCTTGAAACTTCAACTTTTCCCAAAAATTAATTCAATTCTTAAATATTATTAGTAAAAAAATACGATTTCAAATGAATATTTCATTTAAAAGGGTCAAATCTGAAATTTTGCACGCGTTGATAAAAATCAAGTCCTTGGGGAAAACTCTATTTGTCAAGATATTTTAACGAAATTTCGCATAGATTACTACCAAAGGACACGATACAATTTTCGTAAAACTTGTTCAGATTGGACGAGTATAATATAGAGCTGTCATACAAACAGAAACAGTCAAGCCCTTGTATTAAAAACTTTTTAAAATATTTTTGTGATGACCGCCTTGACATGCCTTGTGAAAAGAATGATTAAAATCGAGTCAATACCGCATCCATCGGTCAATATGTAAGAACTCTCAATAAAATTCATAAAAAAATCTCTTTCTAATAACAGTGTAGCTCCGATTATAAATAATGGATGCAATTCTTCCTACTTCAATTAAAATATTTACGAAACCCATAACAATAGATAAAAAATTGGCATCGTGTTCAAAGCTTTCTTTTTATTGTTTTCCATGTTCTTATATACGATAATATATTTTATAACTATTACCTTGTTTGTGTGGATTTCACAGTAGACTAATTCACCATTTTCGTAAAATGTTGTCGAATTAACTGTTATTATTTTTTTTTTTTAATTAACTGTTATCGTTCGGATATAAGTTAGACTTGATACAAATACTTACTGCGATACCGAAAGCTCCATAGCATTCGCTCTTCTCATTTGTTTTTTGCAACAAAATATAAAATTAATCGATGCAATAATATAACTAAAAACTTAAAACCTATTATAGTCAACAACTTTCATAATAATTTATGAAATAATATTTTAAATTCATCAATTCTTATTAGTTTTTAAATTACTTTATTGAGTTTAAGATACATTATGCCAACAATTACGGCAATAACGAATTCTGGATTTGGAATAATACATACCAAAATAACTCTAACATCTATTTCGTCGTAGTGATTTTTAAATATTGTTGAAATGTATGTACTGTAGTTTAGTTTACTCACTTAGCCACCAAAGTTTGGAAGTTTGCATTGGAAAATAATTTTCAAATATCCCATGCTCAGGAGATCTCGCTAGTCTACTAGTGGTGTTTAAATTTTACACACCACTGTATAATTGTAGTAGCAAAATATGTAATATTATTATTAATTTGTGCTAACACTGTGACAGACTTTTGACACAGCTTCCTCTGTCATTTCTAGTATTCGTTATGAACGTCACGTTATTTTTAAACCGTTTAAAAAAATTAAACAATATATGTACATATATTTAATCAATTCTAATACTGCTTATTTCTATTGTTGTATTTTGTATAATGTATGCACATGTGCATATGTACATATAAATCTGTTCCGAAGAACTAAATACATACGTACATATGTACATACATATGTACTTATGAGCATACATATTTTTTATTTTTCTGTGCGTATCGTTCTTACTATTTGTCTAGCCTTCAAAAAATGATTGTAGTTGAATAAATCGGAAAGCATATATGTATTTATTTGTACATCATATATTCATAACTGTTTATCGTTTTCTGCATATATATAGATACAAACATGATACATCATTAGTTGCATACCAGGTTCCATTTTTAATGCTTATTTAATGAATAAAATATGTACATATGTGCAAACATTCATGCAGCTGCAAAAGGACATGCTTAAATATACATACGTGTATGTAGATATACATACATATAAACAATTCTTCCACTTTTGTTAGTTGTTTGAGGCTTGATGTAAACGATGAAATGAGGAGCATAAATATATTATATACCGTTGCTCTAACAGCTGCTGGTATATTATCTGCGAATGTCGGATATGACTATACTAAAACAAAAACAAATGGGAGAAAAGTGTGATATTAAAATTAAATAATTAAAGGGCCGACAGTTAATTTTGCCACACAACATTTTAAACTAATTTAATGAAATATAAATATTTATAATTATTTTTATTGGTCAAAATATTCATTTTAATCATTTCTTATTTTCAAAAATAAAATATATTTGAAAAAAAAAAAATTTAAATATAATATAAAAAGAAGGTAAATAAATTGTCATATAGTATAACACAAAAATAAAAAATAAAAATTGTACTTTCTCCTTTGCTATCGGGATCAACCGTTTGAATTACAACAGAAAACGCTTTTGCAATCGGTTTTCGAAGTCAACAAATCACATGTGATATTATTGGCGTATTTATATGTATATAAATATATATTTTTACATTTATACTTTATATTTGGTAATAGATAAAAAAAAATAATACTACTCCTAGAGATAGCTAATCTGAAAAAAAAAAATGAATTTAACACGTTGGCTGACGGTGTACCACCAGTGATTACATAGGAAATATACCAATGTTTATAAATAACATTTTTGATTACTGGATGTTATGGAAGTACATTTTTATGTCTTGTCTCGCCTTTATTTTTTGTTAAAAGATTAAATTGCTTGAATTTCCAAGAACAATATTTTTTCTTAAAAATATATATGTGTGTATGTATATACACACATGTATAAGTATAGAGATATCATCTTATAATACCCATTTTCCACTTAAGAGCACCTCAGACGTCTATCAGTTTTTCACCGTCGTTGCATTGGCACCTGCGGAAAGTCAGATGTGATCACCCGTTTGATTATGTGGAATGATTTTGGCTGCGGTCACCAATGATGCACTGGTAGCCATCGTATAAGCGTTTAGGTTCATGTGTCTCAAGATATCGTCAAAAAAAACCCTGACATCCACACAAATTTAGGTAAATCGTCGTTGACAGGGACCGAAGTTTAAGTATTTATAGAAATACGTATAATCTGAAATTTAACATATCTTACAGGCAATATTTAAATTTGATGTTTCAGCATGAATAATAATGTTTGTTATGTTTTGTTTATTAATTGCGCATATACATATATACTTTATATAAAATACTTTTTGTTGCATATTTCATCGCTTAGAACCTTTGCAGTGGTACTGAATTTATGTTTTGCACGGCAAATGTATATACACATGTATATACAAACAATACTAAAATATTTTAACTTACACTCACTTATACAAAATACAAATAACTTTTAAACATATTATTAGACAATTCCTTGGCGCTTGTGTTTACATTTTTTATGTTTATTTATATATTATTATATTTTAATTTTATTAACTTTTTTGTCTACGTTTTTAATCGTAGGATTTTGTTCAAAGTCTGCACAAAGATTTCCTAGTTTAAGTATTAGCAAAAAAAAAAAATATTTATGTACAACAAACAAGTGCATAAGCGGAGATTCAATATATACTAAGTATTACTGCTTTTCATTCTATATCGATTATATATGTATATTTCCACTTAAGATCTCAATACTTATTGAATTTTCTGTTCAACACACCTATTTTGTTCATAATCGTAGATAACATGGACATTGTACACTTATTTGGAATACATGTATGTATATATTTGCAATAACATTGGATTAATAGGGATTAATATTTATGTACATTTAGCATTTGCAAATGCTTTTAAAACAATATATGCCATACCATATAGTATTAAATGGGCAATTTATTTGAAAATATATTGTGGGTTAGAGAAAAAAGAAACGCAATAAATTTGCAACTCAATATAAGACTTCCTCAATAAATTTGAAGACATGTTCTTTCAATAACAAAAAGGAATTCTATAACAAATGTATTGCAAAATACTATATTAAGTGATTCATAAAAATATTACAACTGAACATAAAGTTTTGCTGAAAAATACCGTTGCAATCCCGCAAGTACCGACATTCTGGATGGATTTCACATTTGCTTGAAAATAACTTTGGTACTTTAGGTAGCGTGATCAGAAGTAGTCACTTTCAATGACAGCAATAGAAATAGCTAATTTGATTCAAATTAAATCTTTATTATGTATATAAAATACTTGTGGTACAGAACACAACACACATTAATACATTTTTAATTATACATTTAAATAGTTTTTTTGAATTTTGTATGCTATTATATGCATAAATTTGACTGCATAACAGCTATAGCTATAGTACTCGTTCGTTGAAATAAATGCATGTGTAGCCAATCCCTTTAAATACAGTCATTAAAAATAAAATTCCCAAACACAAATTCATGTTTCAACACACCGGAAAAGTATACATTTTGACAATTTTTCCCTCGATTTCATTCATTGCAATGTGTAACATAATTTAGGCAGTAATTTTTTGCTTCCTTAATAAACATAACACATTTTATATAACATTCACAAGCATATGTATGTATAACATTACTTCGTTTTTTTTTTTTTGTTTTTATATGAATTTATAGAACTTTATTTGTTTTAATTTAGAGTTGTTGATTCGTTAGTAGTTATACAAATAGTTTATATTTGTTAACAACTACACAATCCACTAAACAATCAATTTCTGAAGCATTTTTAAAGCTATATTTTGTTTCACCATCACACAATTTTTACAACAGAAAATATTGTTTACAATTCGTTTTCATTATTACTGCGAGTGAGTTGCGCATAGTAGTTGCAAGACTCCACTCGGCATATTCGTCGTTTTTAAGTTTCGTTTTAAAGAAATTTATAATTAATAATAATTGGTAGTTATGTTCTTCTTATTTTTATATTATTTTTATTCATTAACTTAGCGATGGCAACAATTGTCGGAGATGCACCATCCAATATTTGTAAGTAATAATCTCAAATGATAGTGCATTTCCAAGCACGACGTTGTTAGCGTCGCTGCGTATCCGCCTCTGCCTCCAACTGAAATTCTAAATAGCAATCGTTACTTGTATAAAATGTACGCCATTGTGTACTCCCACCATCGCTGACATATCCCAAACCGCTAACTCACATCTGCCTATAGGGCGAATGCATTTTCAACCATTGGAGTACTAGAGATGGGCCGCCAGCTTGTATTTCAGGTGGTATTGTGCTCAAAGGACATTTGTCAATGTTTAAGTATTTCAAATTTTGACAAAGTGCCAGCTCATAAGGTAGCTTTTCTAAACATGGATTTTGATTGATATAAAGATTTTCCAGATTCTCCAGCGAGCCAATCTCTTCTGGCAGGTACTGTAAATTGTTTTCGCTAACTGACAAATGAGTCAGATTGCTGAGATGACCAATACTGCGTGGCAGTATAGAGATCTGATTTGTTTGTAAAATTAATTTTTGCAATTCATGTAATAAACCGATTTCGTTGGGCAGTACTTCAATGCGATTCTCCTCCAGGTCGAGAATACGCAATTTTCGCAGATTACCTATGGTACTGGGAATCTTTTTGAGCATGTTGTTGGATAGTACCAAAATTTCTAGATTCTGCAGATTCATTATGTCATCGGGTAACTTTTGTAAAGCATTTGTGGCCAAATTCAATTCGACCATATTAATCCAAGTTCCTACATCGAGCGGTAAAGCAGTAAGCACATTTTCCTTCATATTGAGTTTTGTGAGGCCTTTGGCTCGTGAAAATATTCCATATGGTATTTTATCGATACGATTATRCTCCAGATTAATGCTGTAGACGTTGGTAAATTGAGCAGGCCCACCAGTTGGGTAACTCGTAAAAGAGTTGCGCGATAGTGTAATATTTGTAAGTGCACTAAGACTAGCTAATAGACCATCTGGTAGCTGTGTTATACCATTGCCCTCGACATTAAATTCATCCATGAATTTGCAATTTTTCAGCGATGCCGGAATGCTTGATAGTCGATTGTATCTGCAGAGAGAATGCTTGATGCATACATATTATTAAATTAACTATTTTTGCTTACCTCAAGCCTAATCTTACTAAGCTCTTCAAGTTGCCAATGGTTTCCGGTATGTCCAATAGTTCGTTGTGCTGCAAATCAAGTGCACTCAAAGTTACACATTTGCCTATTTCTTCTGGCAAATGTTCTAAATGGTTGTGAGAGACATCCAGTGTTGTTAAGTTTACCAATGCACCAATGGAGGAACCCAATTCTCGAATTTTATTTTCACGCAGACTCAACATAGTCAAATTAGTTAAATTACGTATATCGGCTGCCACAGCGACGATGCGATTGAAACGCAAGTAGAGCGTGGTAAGAGAACGCAGCCGATAAATCACCGAAGGAATTTCTGCAAGCTTATTGTGTCTTAAATCAAGTACTTTAAGCTGCCTACAATTTTGTAACGACTCTGGTAAAGAAGTTAGCGAGTTTTCGTTTAAAGCAAGTGTCTTTAAATGCACGAGACACCCTATTTCAGTCGGCAGTTGACTAATCTTGTTGCTATATAAATAAAGTTCTGTAAGATGAACGCAGTCTCTTACTGAAGTTGGTATAACTGTGACGGAGGACTTGCTTAGATCCAAGCGTTTTATACCTTAAACATTAATTGAAAAAAAATATATATATATAGAAAGAAATAATATATTATATTACACGTTATATTTACCTTCTTCCCGACAACGCTGAAGCGCTTTAACAACATCCTGATCAGCTTGTATTGGTTTACTTTTCTTTGTAGTTGGTTTGGGTTTATTAGATTCCGGGTGTTTCACCGTTACCATCTTTGGACGTGTTTCCGGTGGCATTTCGTTGTTATTTCCAAAATTACTACCGCTGGCACCGCTGCCACTGTGTGTTGGATTATTTGAAAGGTTCGTCGTTAAAACTGCGGCGCAGCTACTGCTGCTATTGCTGCTTCCAAAACAATGTGTGGTCAATACACCACCGCTACCGTTTTTCCCACTAACGTTCGTACTTTCCACTGCTGCTGCGTCTTCCGATGCCAAAGAGGATGATGATGCTGTAGCGCCGGCAGAGGAACAGAGGTTCATAATTTTTCCCAGCGTTGCGTTTGATGCCTACAGTTTGTTGTCCAAATTCGTAAGCAACAAGTCTTTGCAATGATCTCCTTTCGTAATTTCGAGTTTTAATGTAATAATTAATGACTCACTGATAACAGAACTGGGCTATGCAGAAAAAAGAAATATTTAGTCATGCGAGAAATAACAACGCAAAGAATTGAAATAGATATTTTTCAGATTTATGGAAACTTGTGCTGATATGTGAATAATTGACCAGTTGTGGTTCATAAAGACTATCCTTTTGCAGTTTTTACTAACGAAAACGGCGATTGGCATGAAATGCAACACCTTATACTATTCTAGCAAAACATTTAAATCTATATTGTCAGAACATATAAATAGTGCGTTTTTTTATGCATATTAAAGATAATTAGAATATTCAAAATGTTAAATTCTAGGACTTATGCTTTTATAACGATTTCCACCAATCGCAAATAAAATATATGTATATTTCTAAAAGGTAATTAGCGTACACATATATCTACTTTCATAGTTCTTCTATTCTCAAAAATATATTTACGCTTACATTATGTGGATTTTGAAGAACTTTTTATCTATATCTTCGGCGTTTGCTGTTTGATATTTGTTGGACTTCCGCCGGGTTATACTGCAATGTATTATTAATCAGTATGAAAGTATGTGCACAAGTGTGTACGCATCTTTGTCCGAGTTAAGCCCATTTAAATAACTTTGCAATCAATTTCGACAACCACAGACATTAAGTTTAAGTAGAAACAAACCTTATCACAAGAAGATATACAAATTAGAAATGAATGTGTAACGATTGCCAGTTTTTTACTTGATACACAAATTCTAACAAAGGACTTCGAAGAAAAATGTTTGATATGTAAATATTCATAATTAACGCACCAGTTTAGGCACAAATGTTACCAATATAGAACTTAATCACAATCCATTTCTATTTATATATTTGTCGGTAGATAGATTTCTCTACCTTATTTAAATAAACTTCTTTAAACTTTATTAGTATTATTTTAGTCTTGCAGAATGGTTATTCTTCCATAATTTGACATTTCTCTCTTTCATTCTTTTTTAAGGGTTGCTGCTTGCCTGATAAGAAAAGAACCAATGTCAAATTAAAATTATACCACTTTACAATGAAAAAAAGGAAAACAAGTGTTGAACTATTAATTTTATCACAATAATTTTTCTTATATTTTATAGAAGCCATCTCTGTTTAGTGGTACTTAGATTGTTGCTTACACATACATACGTCAAGTTTTCATAAACAAATTGCATGTATACCTTTAAAGATCACTTTTCATTCCAATATACTCTTGTTGTATTATTCTGTAAAAATTGCACACAAAAATTGATTTTTCATTTTATACGCATACTTCGAGTAGGAAGTTTTTTTCTCAAGAGTCATGTAAAACTATTAATTATAATGTATTTCATTCATAATTTAAATTTTTAATAAATTTTAGCAATCAAGTTATATTTTGTGCGAATAATTTGACACTTTATTTTAAATATCACTGAATTACTTTCACTTGTCTGCAAACAAATCTATCGTGTATCAAATAATTAGAGAATGTGAATACGAAATTTTTCGCACAAGAGTTTGCGAGTTTCAAGAGATAAGATTCTCAAAACGCATGCGCTGTAAGAACACAATTTTTAAACCCTATAATAAGACTGCCACAATCTTTAAAATCGTTTCTTTATTCTAAATTTTAAATTGTAGCCGTGACTACGCTGTTCGTAGAACTTCCCTCTGATCACCGAAAAGCATAAAAAATATAGAAATGAAATAATAGATTTGTTTAAATCTTATGTAAGAATTTGACAGTGTAAGCGCCTTATTATTGTTACTATCAAAGTGTTTTTTGATTGATTAAAAACAGATGTGAGCTTCAATAGTGTTATCAGCTGTTCTTTGAGCAAAAGGATGCCAGCTGATGTTAAATAAAAAAGGTATCACCAGGAGTAAAATATAACTATAGCATTTATATAAAAGTTTTTACTATACCACTAGTAACAAACAAATAAATTGTTAGAGAAAAGCAAAAGAAGGTAGCAGAATTTAAAGAATGTAGTTATAATTCAACAAATGATGAAAAAAGCGACTCCTTTAGTTACCATTGTAAACGCTGGTCATCATGGTTACGAATCGGGATTAAAACTGCAAAAACAACTAAGTAATCAGAAAGCTGAAGATTGGACCAATTTCCGTAATTATCTAATTTTGCAGCAACATGATCCAGTGTATACTATAGGTATACGAACGAAGAATTATTCAGACGCAGATGAACAACGTTTACGTAAATTGGGGGCAGAGTTTTTTCGTACAAATCGTGGCGGATTGATAACTTTTCATGGACCAGGTCAATTAGTAGCATATCCCATATTACATTTGCATCAATTTCAGCCGAAAATGAGATGGTATGTTGCTACATTGGAGAAGACTGTTATTGAAACCTGTCGCAAAATGGGCATTCCACAAGCTACTACTACATCAGATACTGGCATATGGGTAGGAAATAACAAGATTTGTGCAATTGGTGTACATGGCTCTAGATATGTTACAACACACGGTATAGGTCTTAATTGCTGTACCGATTTACGTTGGTTCGAACACATTGTACCATGTGGTATTGAAGGAAAGGGTGTTACCACATTGAGTAATGAGCTACAACGAAATGTATGTGTAGAAGAAGCAGCGAAAGTCTTTGTACGATGTTTTGCAGAGCATTTTAAATGCCAAATACAAGAAAATGTACAATGATTTTACTTTATATTCGTAGCTTAGGAAATAATATTGTATCATTGTAACATAATCTGTGTCTTATCGATATAAACGAAGTAAACATTTTACACATTGCTGGTAAGAAAATTTATCTAAATATATGGTCATTATCATAGGAATCTACCTACGTGGTTACAACATCGCTTTTACAGGCACGAGTAGAGATTACAGTTATAACGGGAAATAAAAAAAAGTGAAAGGAATCTTATTGAAACCGAGATTTATTTAAATTGTTTTTTGCCTCTTTGTTGTCTATAATTACTTTTCCTCTTTTTAGCGCCTCTATTCGACCAATTTTACGTTGCTCTGCTTTTCGCATGCGCCTCTCTGTGCGCGATTCTGGGGCATTATTAAAATACCGGTCGCGAAAATCGTACGAATTTGAAAGCTGGCATGAAAGTTGGGCACTGTCAGGTGTATTAATATCACGTTTTTCATAAGTCAGTAATCTACGAGAAGTTAGTCCTGAAAGTGGCTGTTCTGAATTACCGACCAAATCTAGGCTACTGTGTTGCGGTATCATTTCGCTCGTGTAGTCATCTCTAAAGGAAAAAAAATACTTATATAAAATCATTGCCAATATTAAAACAAAAAAATCATAAACAATACCTATGATATGGTAACCAGCACACCAAGCGTCCACCTAGTTTTAAGTGATGTGCGGAAAATTGAAGAAGATCGACATAAAGTTGATGTAAAGAATAATGTGAGGTAGATGGATAGTGGGGCATATCTTTAGATCGCGTGTTTTGCTTTGAAGTCGTCTTTGAATCTACTTTTTCAGTCGACTCCCGAATGCCATACGGTGCTGAATATGAAAATACATAAAAGCATACATATCATTAACAATTATAAAACCAATTTATTTTATCTCATTTACAAAATATATTATAATTTTTTCCAAATGCTCTTTCGATGTAATTATTTGGATTCTTCCCTTCTTTCAAGAGTATAAATTATGTTTAGTTTAGAAACTCGTACCAAGTACTTACGATCTGTTATAATGGCATCAAATTCAACTCCTTCTCGCCAAAGCGGGTTAGAGAAATCTGATATTATTACATCTATATATCGATCGCCACATCCATATTGTTCTAAATTGGCACGCACTCTTTCATCCCTTTCACGAACTTTTTGTGTAATTCGACTTGGGCGTGAACGGCCGTGGAGCATCATAAAATCTATGTCGGCTCCAAGGACATAACCTGTAACATAAATGTAAATGTAAAAAACTCTTGAAAATAGCTTTAATTTTACCTACCGCCAAACTTTGCTGCACTCACCAAAAGAGATCCAGTTCCTACGAACGGATCCAGAACTAAGTCACCATTTTTAACGAGAGCTTGATTTACCATTAGTAGACTCAACTGGGCATCCATACTAGTGTTTCCAATAAATTTACGTTTTTTAAGGGAAAGTTGCTTAATGAGATCTCGCTGACCATTGGCAACCTTTAATAAACAAACAGTTAATTATAACAAAAAAGAATATCTAATAAAAACAAAGTTACAAGGCGCCCAAAAAGTATATCGTCTGGCTCAGAAGGAACTGCAGTTGGATCTAGGCCATAAAATTCAATATAACACCACTCTGTTTGAGGTGTTTTCAAATCGACTTCACCTCGAAAAGGTAAGTACTCTAGTGTCTCAATTTTTTCCACTTTTTCCTTTTGCGAAATGTGTTTGTTATAGGTCTCAACAACGATTTTGAATGATTTTTGTCTATATGGATTTATAAAGTTTTCTTTGGCCTTTATACTATCTTGTAATTTTTCATGGAATATTTTTAGGTTATTTGCGTGGCCCCATAGTTCATATATACTGCGCAGACTAACAGAGCGCGAAGCAAATTTAATAGCTGATTCTTCATTGGCAAATTCGACAATCCAAAATGGTTTCTGTTTACCAAAAGAAATTAGAAACTTATAAATTATGTTTATAAAAAGCTTCTTACCAGTGTATTGTCATTTAATTTTCGATGCTTCAATCCAAATAACTTAATGATTGAGTTGAATTCCTGCAGAAGTGTTCATATTAGATAAAATATTGTACTAAAATACATGCAACCACTTACGGCAACACGGAAATCTAAATGTTCTTGTGCAAACCACAAAATATATTTCTTCCAACTGCTTGTCATTTTTAAAATTTAATTAATTATGAAGTAAATATTTAAGTTTTGGTTTATTTCTGGTTCATTGTTTACTAGTTATGTATCGATAATTAAAATGTAAAATCGGTCTTCCTGTCGAAACAGTGTTGGCGACACGTTGTGTAACGGAGTATAGTTAAGCTTCTTAACAAGCTTCAGAGGAGTGACTCCGACATAATCAGCTTAAGGAATCGCCGTCTATGAAATGCGATGGACGGGATAAGGACGGACACGACTAAGTCCTTTATATACTGACTGAGCGTTTATCAACAATCCGCTTCAGAGCAAAATTTTTACACATAATATTGATTTGTCAGTAAAGACTATTAATCATAGATAAAGACTGTTTTTATTTCACGGGTATTAGATAACCGTTATTTATTTCCACCATCGGTTTTTATTTCCCTATTTTATTTCTTTCGTGCTCTGAATAATTATCAAATTTAATCAAATACTACTAAATGCATTTACTACAAATGAAGTAGAACCCTGTCCACGTGGTTATTTTACGATCCACAACTTTCATCTTCTAAAATCGTTGCTTTTCAAAATAACAGATATTGGTTTAATTTACAAACATAATGACAAATTTTATGTATACAAAAACATATTTTACATAAAATTAATATTTACATACTAAAAACATACGAAAGGACACTCTGTGCAACTTTATTAGACTTTTAAACTCAGAGGAATTACTTTGAAATGTAAAAATGTCTAAAGAGGCGTAATTCAATGCAACCCTGAGTAAATGTCAGCTCGGCCATTTTGCCGAATTTCGACGGTGCATAGAGGCAAGCAGACGAACTTCACAAATATTCTGCTTCAAAACCGCATATTATTTGCGAAAATAATTGAAAATTAGCAGTTTAAGTGATTGGTTCTAAATATTTGATAAAATAATCATGGCGCGCTATACTCAACGTCCGGAAAATGCTCTGAAAAGAGCGAATGGTAAGTGCATACAAATGTGTATAAGACCATGCTGCCGAAGTCACAGATTTTGCAGTCGTGGTAAACGTGACGATGCGCTGAAATGTCACAATACATACACATACATTTGCAGATATTAATACAGATTTATCCAAAATGATTTTACTTTATATCTATCTATACAGAATTCATTGAAGTTGGAAAGCCTTTGCGTGCTTTGGACACCCTTCAGGAGGTATTCCGTAACAAGCGCTGGAACTATGCCTACTCCGAGACCATTATTGAACCACTTATGTTTAAGTATTTATACTTATGTGTGGAGTTGAAGAAATCCCATATCGCTAAGGAGGGTTTGTTCCAATACCGCAATATGTTTCAGCTGGTGAATGTGAATTCTTTGGAAAATGTAATTCGAGGATATTTGCGTATGGCCGAAGAACACACTGAGGCCGCTCAGGCTCAGTCGTCAGCAGCAGTTGCCGTTTTGGAGTTGGACGATCTGGACAATATTGCTACACCTGAAAGCATTCTAATGAGTGCCGTATGTGGTGAAGACGCACAAGATCGTTCCGATCGCACAATTCTATTGCCATGGGTAAAGTTTTTGTGGGAGTCTTATTGTCAGTGCTTGGAATTGTTGCGTGTGAATACGCACTGTGAAGCCCTGTACCACGATATTGCTCGCATGGCATTTCAGTTCTGTTTGAAGTACAATCGCAAGAGTGAGTTTAGACGTTTGTGCGATAAGTTGCGAAAGCATTTGGAAGATATTTGTAAAAGTACTACCCAAACTACTGGTGTCTCAATAACTAAACTTGAAACACAACAGTTGTGTTTGGATACAAGGCTTTATCAATTAGATTCGGCTATACAGATGGAGTTATGGCAAGAGGCGTATAAGGCCATTGAAGACATCCACGGTTTGATGGCATTGTCAAAGAAAACGCCAGTACCAAAAACTATGGCAAATTATTACCAGAAATTAGCAATGGTTTTCTCCAAGGCTGGAAATCAACTTTTCCACGCTGCAGCATTGTTAAAGCTTTTCCAGTTGACACGCGAATTGAAGAAAAATTTAACAAAGGATGACATGCAACGTATGGCTTCTCATGTCCTTATAGCAACAGTTTCGATCCCACTCCCTTCGGCTCATCCAGAATTCGATCGTTTCATTGAAGCCGATAAGAGTCCACTAGAAAAAGCTCAAAAACTAGCTGTGCTACTCGGTCTTCAACAACCTCCAACAAGGGCCTCTTTAATTAAGGAAGTTGTAAGTATAAGTAATATATGTTTTATTTTGCATCAATTATTAAACCCTATTTCTAAACTAATTTATAGGTTAGGCTAAATGTACCGCAGTTAGCTTCTGAAGAGTTCAGAAACTTATATAACTGGTTAGAAGTTGATTTCAACCCCTTGAATTTATGCAAGCGTGTGCAAACTGTCATCGATGTTATTGAAAGCGCTCCCCCAGAGAACAACTTGTTGGCACCTTATATAAAATCGTTGAAAGATGTCACAATTATGCGATTGATTAGAGAAATTTCACAAGTTTATCAGAGTATTGAATTCAGCCGTTTGTTACAATTAGCATCGTTCTGCAATATTTTCGAACTCGAAAAGTTGTTGGTCGAGTCTGTGCGTCATAATGATATGCAAATTCGAATTGATCATCAAAAGAAATGTATTTACTTTGGAACTGATTTAACCGAGAGTCAGAGGGAAGATCACCCCGATGGTCCAACATTACAGTCCATGCCTTCAGAGCAAATACGGTCACAACTGGTTAATATGGCAACTGTTTTAAATCGTGCTGTATCGGTCGTCTATCCAAATCGTGAAAAAGATCAGCGTGCCAAACTTCGGGCTCAGATGGTATATCACTATCACGAGATCAAGGATCGGGAACATCAACGTATTTTGCAACGTCAAAAGATTATCGAAGATCGTAAAGAATTTATTGAAAAGCAGAATAACGCACGTGAAGAGGAAGAAGCACGTCGCTTGGAAGAAGAAAGTCGCAAGGCGAAACTTGCCGAGCAAAAGAGACTGGAGCAGGAGAACGAAGAGCGTGAGAGAAAGCGTCATCAAAATGAAATTGAAGCAATTATGGTCAAGAGCCTAAAGGTAAGTCGAAATAAAATATCCTTTTAATTTTCTTATAAATTCTGGCTTACACATTGCACATTTTGGGTCGGCTTTAGTATACCATCCCACGATTTCGGGGTTAAAAGTAGTGTGGTTGGATAGGCTGATGCTCCAGATTAAGAAAAAATATAATTGTTGCCGCCGAAAACTTATAGTTTTCGAGATATTTGCGTTTAAAGTTGAACATTTTGCAAATTTTATCTTGCAATTTCTCGATTTATAGTAGTTATTTATTCCATACTATGCACTTACATTTCATTACATGGTTTCTACATATTTATTTTTCAGTGATTATTTAGTTATTTGCTTAAAATAAGCATTTTATATTTAATACAATTTTCATTCCATGCACAATAACAAAAGTGTTCCTTGTTGCCATAATTACACATTTATCAAACAAATAAAAGTGAATATAAAAACTCAAACGCAGGAAACAAATACCATCTGAAATAAAATTTCCATTGTAATAAAAAAAGTTTTAAGGCTTATATGTATGTTTAATTGTATATAATAATTTAACAAAAATATCATAATGATTATTTGCAATATTTTTTCTCCAAATATATTCAAAAATTAAATTGGAAAAATCTACACAATTATTATCACCAACGCAAAAAAGGAGTTTTACTCAAAAAAAATCTGACACACCCCGGTGTGGGATCGGCCAGGATTACCTGCTTATTTTAAGCAAATAACTAAATAATTACTGAAAACAAATATGTAGAAACAATGTAGTGCAGCGTAAGTGCATAATATGAAATAAATAATTACTAGAAATCGAGAAATTGCAAGATAAAATTAGCAAAATTGTCAACTGTAAATGCAAATATCTCGAAAACTATAAGCTTGCGGCGGCAACAATTATATATTTTCTTAATCTGCAGCGTCAGCCCTGTCCAAATCATACCACTTTTAACCCTGAAATCGTGGGATGGTAAACTAAAGTTTCCCTCACATTTTTTTTTTTCAGGATAAAATGCAACAAATTTCGCAAACCGCGCGCGGTAAAAAGATGCTTTCTAAATTGGATGAAGAAAGTCTTAAAAAGTTGGATGCGGAACAAATCGCAGCTAAGGAATCTGAAGAATTGCAACGCGAACGCAAAGAATTGCAGTCGAAGCTCAAGTCTCAAGAGAAAAAGATCGATTACTTCGAGCGAGCTAAGCGAATGGAGGAAATACCTCTTTTCGAAAAATATTTGGCCGAAAAACAAGTTAAAGACAAAGAGTTTTGGGAAGCACAAGAACAACAACGCATTGAGACCGCTATTACAGAACGTAAAGACGCTGTCGCACAACAGGAGCGTTTGAAACGCATGTATGAGGATCGTGATGTCTTCCTAGAGGCCTTGAAGAAGGAACGTGCATCATTATATGTCGAAAAACTAAAGAAATTCGAAGTCGCTTTGGCCGAAGAACGTAAGCGTTTGTTAGCACATCGTTGCGAGATGCGTCGTCAAGAACGTCGTCGTCAATGGCTTCGTGAAAAGGAAGAGGAACGTATGCGCAAAGAAGAGGAAATTCGTAGAGCAAAGGAGGAGGAAGAGAGGGCTATTGCTGAAGCTTTACGCAAGGAGCGTGAAGCAGAAGAAGATAAAAGACGTATTCAATATGAGAAACAACGTGCTAAGGAAGAGGAAGCTGAGCGCCGTATACAGGAAGAACGTGAACGTTTGGCTCGTGAAGTGGCTGCTGAAAATCGTGAAAAGGGCGGTGATAAGGATCGCGATCAATGGCGACGAGGTGATCGTGGCGAACGTAGTGAGAGAATAGAACGTGGTGATCGTATCGAACGTGGTGTCGAACGCACGGAACGCGGAGAACGTGGTAACGCTTCTAACACTGAATGGCGTCGTGAGCGTCCAGAACGCGTTGAACGTGGCGAAAGGATCGAGCGTGCTGAACGTCCAGAGCG
Organism: Bactrocera latifrons; assembly: GCF_001853355.1. Taxonomy (NCBI): domain Eukaryota; kingdom Metazoa; phylum Arthropoda; class Insecta; order Diptera; family Tephritidae; genus Bactrocera; species Bactrocera latifrons. Next base: position 293,645 of record NW_017535197.1, read on the forward strand.
TGGCGATCGTTTTGAACGTAAGGAAGGTGAAAGTGGCGGATCCGACTCATGGCGTGTACGTCGTGATCCCGACCCAGCAGCTCCTCGTGCGGGTGGTCCCGGAGCTGGACGTGATAATCGCGAAGCACGAGACAGCCGTGACGGTGGAGATAAGTGGCGCCGCGGTGGTACTGGAGCTGGTGGCCTTGGAGGCGCTCCAAGACGCGATGATCGGGAAAGTCGTGAGGGCGGTGGAAATTGGCGAGATGCGCCACGTAATGATCGCGATCGCGATAATCGAGATATGCGCGACAATCGCCGTCGCGATGAACGAGGTGATAGGCGTGATCGTGACCGCGGAGCTGGTGGTGGTGGCAAAGATTCCGGAAGTTGGAGAATGGAGCGTCCTTCTGGTCGTGATGACAAGGAAAGAAATGCTCCCAAACGCGAACCTCAAGAAAAAGGTTAGATAATTATTTGTCTTTTCTTTGTTGAATTATTTTTAATTGTGCCTTTTGCAGAGAACAAAAGTGGAGATGATGGCGAGTGGACTAATGTAAGGCGCCGTTAAGTGTGGGCGCACAAGTAAATATGACGTTAACAATAGGCCAGAATTAAAACAAATATTTCGATAAGTAAACGTGCAAAATCAACATTTGCGAGAAACGTTTGCTGAGATCCTACATCATAAATACTTACAGATTGAACTTCGTGCAGTTGTCATTTATATACACATACTCTTATATGCTTCGCTTAGTCTATTGTTTAATAATGGAAATTAACTCGTAGTACTTCAAACAAAAAAAAAACATGCTATGAGTGTATAGAAAGGCATATTTGCAATTTCTTCAAATATCAATAAATATATATATATATATATATACTTAAAAATAAAATGAAAACTGGATGCAGTTTTTTTAGTTTAGCTTAACTTTCAATTACATATTAGATTCCCCTTAAATGTGGACATGTGGTGAAGAATATCACTTTAATTTGGAAAAAATATGAGATACTTCTCAATACCGATTTATTGAAAAGTTGTGAAGTCCCTAAAACTCGAAAACAATCTGTTAGGCAAATGTTACCATATTGAGAAAATTCACAACGTGCTGAAATATAATATATCAAGCAAGAATATCAATATTAAAGACTTTTTAAGTTCATGCTGGATTCATATCATTCGTTAGTGGATCGAATGATTTCTAAGAATTTTGACATAAAAATTTTTGAAATTAGTAATACCACAATTTCGTTCGTTTTATTTGTTAGAATGCGTTTGGCAGACATCTTGAACGAAAAGAGTAATTATTTCTTCCTGCAACTGTATTGAAATGATAGTTTGACAGTTGTTTCATTAACACTCATCAATAACTGTTCACTTTTGCCTAAGACAACAGCTGATTCTATGGGTAAATCAGTTTTAATAATAAAACAGTTTTAATAATAGAAAATTAATTATATGGTAATAAAATATACTTTATGATATCTCATTTAGTTATCTTTATTCTCTTCTTTCGTAAATACAAGTGGCAACACCTTATACTTGCTTCATTTTATTTACATATATTTTCACGGTTTGACAATTTTATTATCGATTGTGTTTGGTCGTGTAAAGTGCATAGAAAACGAAATTAATTCATAAAATTATCCGGAAGCAGTTAGAAATATTTAAACAAGCTTTTTTGTTTTTCTTGTGCATTTGGGTTAATTTTGATATAAAGTTAAAACCTAAGTACTGAAGTTGAATTATAACACCAATAATAGTGGACTAAACAGCGGCGATAATTTAGAATGGTGAGAATATTCAAGCAAGGTATATCAGCGGAAAGGCAAAGAGACCAAAAACGCATATAAAAAAAAAAATATATATATCAAAAAGGAAAGGGACTTTTCAGGCGTCGTCGTCGTCGTTTTCTTGGTATACAGATTTGTATTGCAAGCGGTACAACTTTGAATTTATTACAAACATTTTGGATTTGAAATTTTTTATTACACTGATACATATAATACAGTAGTAAATTAAATTGTGTACACTGCTTTCCCACAATCAAACATAAAAATTTCACAATGACCAACATGGAGAAGCAACATGAAATGGTAAAACGCAGTCTGGTGCAGTTCATTAGTGCTCACATTCCAGGTGCAGATTTTAGTGTAGTGGACGAAATAGTTTTGCAATATATTATCTCCATTTTGGAGGAAGCTTCACAAGATCCATGTTTCGATATTGAGGATTTCGTTGAAATGATGGGCGCTTATTTTGCCGAGTTCTCCTCAATTGACCAGGGTATTATTTGCGAATGGATATATAAATTGGCAAATGAATTGAACGAAATGGAAAAGAATCAAGGAAATCAAAGTTCTACAAATTTATCTTTGAAGTATGCCATATCTATTAATAATTAAGAAGCAATTAGAAATTTAAAATGCATATATTTATTTTTAGTTCATTGAGCCTTTCTGATATTATACCCGAATCAAAATTACGTGCACGTAATGCTTCCATTTCTGAAAAGGATGAACAGACCATAAATGGCAACTGCGCAGGTGGGGCCGGGCCTAAGCGCGCACAGCATTTATCAGAAACTAGTGATGGTGGTTCTACTGATAGCTCTACTTGCGATTATTATTTGGATGAAGCCGAGGTTTTGCAAGAAATGTTTCCAGACACAGCCTATGTAGAGGTGCGTATGTGTAAAAAAAATGTAATTATTACACATTTAACATATCCGTATACATACATATAAATATGTTCTTTATCCTTTTATTTTTGAATGTGATTTTCCGGTATATCGTTTGCGGATAAAAATACAAATTTTCAAACTGTAGATTTCATACATGTATAGTGTAATAATTAATTATTGATACAATCAGTTACTTCAGCGTAGATTTTTAAGAACATTTTTCTGCATTACGTTCGTTTGTCGTACTTTATTCCATGTTAACCTTGAAGATAGAAAAATCTATTAAGTATGTATATAATAAAAATTTTCACCGCTTTTTCTTCACATGAAGTTAATAATTTTTCGGAACCGCTGATCTCGAATCAATATGGTACCGACAGTCGGGTCTAAGTATCCGGAACGAACCCGCATCTTTATTTGGTCAAGGACTATCAACTCGGCACCATTTTACGAAATTATTCAGAAATATTTGTCGCCTTGAATGGAAAACTTTTTTAGTTAAAAAGATACCTTCACGAAATTGAGCATTTATTACTGTTTCAAACACTGCTATCAATCTTCGAAAAAAAATATACAGATATTTCCCCTCCTTATTTCTTCTAAAAAATTCACCTGTAAAGAGTAATATAACTTCGATGATGCCGATTATCGATTGATTATCGTGTTTGTGTTTTTGCTGCTACAAGTGTTTACATTGCTAAATTTTATCACACAAAATAGCCAAAAATAAATTAAAATTTTGTAGACAACTATACTTATTACATTCAAATTCTTTTTATTTAGGTAAAACATTGCATCGCTATAGCTAAAGGCGATATTGACAGCGCAACTCAAATTCTATTGCACCGCCAAGAGACTGGCCAAAGTTTGACCGACAAATCCATTACAATTACTGGACGTAAAAATATTGTTGTAGATGATGCCGAACTAAAAAATCGTATTATTGAGAGGTTCATTAACCGATACTTACATTTTTTGATGTAACATTTATAGTTAATAATCCTTTTTTTTTGCACCTACCTGCAGATACTCATACGTTGATAAAAATGCCACTCAGCGTGAATACAAGCCAATGGTACCGAAATTCGAACCAAAGAAATTGGTTCGCTACAGAGATAACAAGATTGTTTCTTTGAAAGGCGAACGCTATACTGAAGTTAAGCGCGACGAGGAAGCTGAGTTAAAAAAACCCAAAAAGCAACTTCAACCGTAACTAAAGTTGTTGAAATCCTGCTATAAGTATTTTATAAAAAAGTTAAAACTGCTAAAACAACAACAAAAGCAACCATTTGACGAATATAACAAGCAACCGCTTCAACATTTAAATCACCATTTGATATTAAAAAATTTGAAAGAAATGATCACTATTATATCACTGATAATTGCACATAAAAACGAATCCACACTACCAATAACACTCAAACAACTGCTTACGCTAAAAAGAACTAAACTATTGGTTGAAATACTTGAAATCTCAACGACGATTAATGAAACCCAACTAGTTACAAATTTTGCTGTCACAGTAACAATTCTAGTATTGAAGTCATTAATCTCCAAAAATACATTGCTCCCTAAGCGATTTACAATTTTCAAAGCGCTCGAACACCAATGTAAAACTAATTCCAATTCCGTATTCCCAAACGCTTATAATATGACAGCGAAGTGCATTTCAAATTTATACTCTAGATGTGAAACTTTTGTGATTTCCAATACTATTACTAGGATAATTGAATATTTATTGTACACTAAATCTCACGGCCATACGAATTTTGTGTATCGCTGCAGCTATTTATCCAATATTTTACAGCGTAAAAGTCAAAATAGTTTTATTATATTTATTTGTAATATTATGTTTATTTTTTATTTAATTTTTATTTTTTTTATTGAATTAGCGTGGAACGCTTTACAAACATCCTATAATAATTTAGTAATATTTATTGTTTTTGGCAAGCTACAACCAGAATATGAAATTAGTGATAATTTAAAATTTTTATGAGTTAATATTCTGTTTCGAGAAATAAGTTGATTTTACAACTGTCGATATTTGCTACTACTATTTAATAGGAAATTATGACAACGTCGGTACGCTGATGGTTTTGCATGGAGCTAGCATTGTGATAAATGCATAAGCGAATAAGAGCAAACCATCCGCAACAAAACTATATGTATGTATGTATGTATATGTAAAGCTCGAGTCTGCTAAACGAAATTTATGAATTTATTTCATACGCCTGCGGTGCCTAAGTTCAATTAAATTGCGGCTCTTAAGTGCAATAGCGTGCTACTAGTGTGCATAAGATACGAAATATATGATTTAAATAAAAATGGGTTAAAAAAAAAATAAATATAAATTATAACTTATATTTACAAAAGCATTTAAAATGTAATAGTTATTGTTAGCAGTTCACGAATTTCGAATTAACTTTTCGCTAGCTATTGTCTGAAGCCAACAATTAATTCCTTTTGCACTAATCGGTTGAGGCAGCACTCACATACATATGTAGGTAGAAAATACGACCGATAGACATGTCTTTAAGACGCACGAGCTCAAATAGACTTATGAATTTACCTATAGCTATGTTTATAATGCAAATATAGTAATTTTTCAAGATGATGTTTTATACTGTATTTTAATGTGTAATTGAATTGAATGATCGATGTTAACAAAATATGGATGAAAGTGCGAAGTGCGAAAAGAGTTAAAATATAAATACGATACGATTTTGAAAAAGACATGCCATACATATACATTAATTAACATTGGTAAATCTACGCTTAAACTCGTTTATTTATTTATTTATTTTATTGATATTTTTTTCTATGTTATTGCAAAAGAATTTTAACTCTTCATATAGAAGTTACTACTTTTGGAAAGGCGCTTGCTAAATAACACACAAAAAGCGTTATTTTTTCGAGCTAACACAGTTGACATTGTTCAAAATTGGAAATGTTACTCAGAGCCTTTCTGAATTTTAACCTATATATATAAATTGAACTGAATTGTTTGATTTGCACTTATTTTACTTTATACAGTTAAGAAAAAAAAAAAAACCGAACCTTAATACCGAAAACTAAAACTCAGTTATTGAAGCAAAGTTGCCAAAAAGTTGAAATAAAAATAATAAATGGAGTATTCAATAAATCCTAATAATACTAGTCTCACATCTAGGTGTAAATGAATGCGATTTGCCATTTTTGCTGGATGAATAAATGTTTGAATACGCTAAATTGGGAGCACATTGGTTTTACGACGCCGTATTTGCTACCATAATACACCAAAACACTTACATAAACACACATCAAACAGCAATACACAAGCATCTTGCATTTTGCAAGGTTATACGAAAATGTAAACTCACTAAAATAAAAAAAAAAAATGTTGTAACTTAGTGTGCTTCAATGTAATTCCTAGTAAGCTATATAAAATGCGAACTTACCTACATACATACAATACATACATTACATATTCAATGTTTAACTAAAATTCAAGTCAAGAAAAGTAGTGAAATGATCATAAAAAGTCCTAACTTAAGCATATTAAAGTGTATTAGAATGAAAAAGAGAAAGCGTTTAAACTTGCTGCTGTTGCTTATATAACACAGTTTGCACAAGTTATGTATCCCTTACTTTGATTACAACTTGCCTTTCGATTGTTGAAAATGAAATTTTAAAACATGTAAGTTTCGATTTATGTTTTATATAAATCAATTATTTTCAAAATATATTTAATAATAAGTTATATTGCCGCAAATATTTACAATATATTTTAAATTAGTTTTATTATACATTAAAATATAAATTAATTTTTTTCAGTTGTGTTGGGGTTGGTTGTAGTCGGAAACATGAAAAAATAACAATTTATTGTATTATTTTATTTTATAAAAGTAACAACAGAGCAACATAAAATAAGATTTCGACTTGAATTGACAGAAATTTGAAAAAAATAATTAGATAATTTTAAAACTATTGGCTGTTTGTGTTAATCCAGTTGCAACCGAAGCTCTTGGACCATCACTAATCCTTGGGAGATTCATCTTAAACGGACAAAAAATATTTAATTAATAGATAAACTAGTGGCTGATCGAAGTGTTTGCTTTTTTCATTTAACAAAGCGGCGACAAAACGGTTTTCAGATTTTCGGGAAGAAACCAAATAAAATATAAAAAAATCGAATTTTAAAGGAATATTCTTCGATCAGGCATTGGGTTTTATGTTTTCAAAAAGTATAATTATATTTCGCTGAAATCAATCAAGAGGTTTTCGAGTTACAGTGGTCACCAGTTAAAAAACATAGTTTTGAAAAAAAAACATTCATTTAAAGTTTTACACGAATGTTCCAGAGCGGCCGAAAATCCTTTGAAAATGATCGAACAATTCAAAAAAATTTTATCTTCAGATTTTCAGATATTTCTAAGATGTTGTACTTTAAGATAGTACAAAAAAAAAAATTTGTTTTTCAAAATTCTGACTACCCCTAACCGCTTATAGACACGAAATACTTTGAATTGTATGCAATTTACTAAAACTGAATAGTAAATCGATTTTGCTTTTATATTTTCTTGCTTAAATTGTCAGATGGCAAACACAATTAAAATAATTTGATAGCAATATTTAAAAAGTGCATAAATATTAATATACAAGTGTATGTTTTTTCAAATTTTGCATCACATGTTTATATTTATAAATTATTATTACTACTATAAATTGAAATTAAAAATAGTTACCTAAATTTAAAAAGCCGCAAACACCGCAAATACTTTGTTATATAACTCGCTGACGTATTATTTATTCCATTCATATAAACATTTGCATTTTTAGTTTAGTTATCAAATAAGTTTGTAGTTTCTTAAATTTTATTTTAATTAGCTTATAATTTTAATTTTACTTCCTTGTAACCTGAAACAAAGTCGCTGCTGAATCGAAGCCTTAATTTTACGTATATTCTTAATAAAATGCAAATGATAAACTAATTCTATCTTTGTACACCTTGCGGTCGTAATTGCCACTCCATGAATTCATAATTAATCAACTCACACATACCGATATTGTAATTCGAATTACATACATAATATATGTATATATATAATTATATATAATATTTATTTTAATCGTGCACAATTAGATTTCTAATTATATGAATTATTATTTTATAAAAGAAAAACTTACCGATCCAAACTTAGAAGGCTTAATTATAATTTAACTCTTATGCAATGCTCTTGCCTAAATTCACCAAATTGAATTGTCTTGACACTTTCTTTTATTTTTGTTCATATTTATGTTCAATACGTTTCTTTATATTTATTGTGATATTAGTATAATTTCATCACAACTGAAAATTAATACGCTATAACCTAAAACAGATATTAAAAGAAACATATGCATATGTACTATATGTATACTTACCATAGATATTATCCACTCGCTGAAGAGGCAGCAAAAAGTTTGAAAACGTTCATTAAAAAAAAATTAATTCACTATCAACACTGAAATGAATATGAAATATATAAAATGAAAAATTCCAAAAACTTTTTCAAAATCATAAAAAATAAAATACATTGCTTAGCAGATTGTAGTAACATTATGTAATCAAAGTTTGAATGTGTTTATTTATAAAGCATTTCAAATATACATATGTATATATAGTATTTTATTTGTTATGAATTTGGAAAAAATTACTTTTATTTCTATTTTTCGATTGAAAAACGGTAAGTTCCTGGAGTGGAAGTCTTCCTTTTCCGCCGGCGGGTACTGCGTAGAATACGCTGAGAGCCGGAGTGTTTTCATCCATTCGGACGACATGACCTAGTCAGCATAGCCGCTGTTGGTTGTTGTAGCGGCAGAATACTGGTGAGTTGACAGTCCTTGGTAAAAAAAAAATCTGGCTACGTTCCGGTTATGTATGCCCGACTATAATAGTTAAAATTTTATTAAAATGTGGAACATAAATATTTACATTTGTATTTTAGTTATTCCTTTTCGAAGATGCAGCCTTCATTAGCCCAGTTCGCCTAAACAATTTTGTTGGTAAAATATATTTATATATAAATAGCTGACTTACGTGAAGCAAGTTCATTAAGAAGTTAAGAATTTTATTACAAAGTAATGCCAATTCTTAAGCTAAAGTAATCCTTACTTGCTTTTTAAGGTATAATTTTTAATCCAAACTGATTTTACCTGATGACATTTACGTATGTTAATTCACAAACAATTGTGTAATTTATCATCATTTCCTGTATTACCCACTAGAGTACAGTGCCACATAACTGTGTCATTACCGTTGTTTATTGATGCATCGATCAAAAGATAGTGAAGCTTTTCGGTAATTAATTGTTATTTCAAAAATTTTATTTTTACAGTTATTAATTGCATTCGTTGTTAACTGTACATACATATACATATGTATACGTAAAAATAAACATTTGATTTATATGATCAAATACATATATGTATAAATAAATGCGTACTCACTATAAATCACTTCAAGATACTCCTATTAGTCTATATACCACTAATCCTAAAAATCTACAATGCGATAAATTGTAAGTTTATTCAAATCCTTAAGTGCTTATGGCTAATGTAAGAACGACAAATAAGTGTTTTTGCAGCATTTTTAGGCCATAAAAATTTCCAAATCGGACTTTATTATTAAAAATTTCGCATTTACAGGCTGGTATTTTTTTTTATTTTGCGAAGGCTTTGATCTCTTGTAGCAGCTGTCGTATATATCCATAGACATCAATGAAGGGAATAGGTAGATTATGTCTGTAATTTTACTTTTTAGTAACATATATGCTATAATAATTAATACTAATTTTTGAGTTGAAGACAATTATTTCGAGTTTTGAAAAAAACTGAAAAATTAACGTATTAATTAATAATTTTGGAAATGTTTGTCAGGTGTTAAAGCTTCACTGGACATACTTTCGGATCTGTACGCTTACGTCGAATCGACTGTTTTTGGAATGAAAGTCGGTTTTGTATTTTAATTGGGTCTTAAAAGCAAAAATATATAACTCATAGAGTGATATAAATTCTTCCGAAATTAACAAAGTTTTACAAAAAGAAAATTTTTATTTGAAAAAAATTGAACACATTAAAAGAATGTGTAAAGATCTCAGACGTGATCTAGTGACCGATGCCCAGAGTATACTGAAATTATGGACAGAACATTTCTCCAGTCTGTTGAATGGCAGGGAAATCATAGCACCAAGAGATGGTAAACACAATGCCCCAATCGATGACGATGGATCTCGCATTCCATTGCACGGCCATGAAGAAGTTCAGGCAACAATTACTCGTCTGAAGAGCAATATAGCGTCGGGGGCCGATGGATTACCGGCAGAGATATACAAAGAACTGATAAGTAGCACAAATCAGCTTCTTTGTGGAATATGGTTGGACGAAAGCGTGTCCGAAGATTGTAATTTAAGTGTGCTCTGCGAGGGGGAGACGAAAGGAAGATCCCAAAATTTGCGCTGCCTAACTTGGGATAAGCCCTTTCCACATCGCATATAAGGTTCTATCGAGCGTACTGTGTGAAAGTCCACCGTCAACAAACTGAATGGATTTTATCATTGTTGCTCGGTCAGGATCGGGAAGGACCTCTCCGATGAGATATCGCACCGTTAGTTCTGCTTTCTCTAGACTGGACAAGGAAGCAAAGCAAATGGGTCTGGTAGTGAACGAGGGAAAGACGAAATATTTTCTGTCATCAAACAAACAGTCGTCGCCCTCACGACTTGGCTTCCACGTTACTGTTCACAGTCACTTCAAAATCGTAGATAACTTCGTCTATTTGGAACCAATATTAACAACAACTTCAGCAAGTGCTACCTCGAACTGACTAGGCAACTGAGAAGTACTGTCCTCTCTCGACGAACAGTTCAGTAATGTTGGGAATTTCATCATGGAAAGGCTTCCGACTGAATAACGCTTATAAAATTTATTATGAAAATTCACGTTCTGTAAATGGTCTTATCGTCAACATAATCAGCCTTCATTACTGGATAATATTTAACGGAATATTCCACATCCCGCACGCAGTGAAGAAAATATAGAGAGTGTACGCGAAGACCGTGGGGAGTCAATTCGGCCCCGTTCGAAGCATCTCTGACATATGGAACGACTTGGCCTATTTTACTTAAATTGAAAGCGTACAAAATACTGATTATCCAAGAGCTGAAGGTGCTCGACCTTCCCAAGCGACACGCGCCATAATTACCGACTATTTGATGAATGAAATTGAAGCACATCTTATTAATCAATGGATTTATTGAGAGAACATTTCGGTGAGTAGACAATATCGCGTTTTGGCCTGGTTGATTGTCTACCAAAATCGTGTGATATCACGCCGTTAAACTTTTTCCTGTGGGGATATATAAAGTCTAAAGTCTGTGCGGACAATCCCGCTTCAATTCAGGCCTTGGAGCAAAACATGACGCATGTTATTCGCCTGTTATCACGTTAAATGCTTGAGCGAATCATCGATGAATGAACTCAACGGATGGACCATCTGAGACGCCAATATTTGAAAGAGATAATCTTTAATCATCAAATTTGAAGTTTCTGTGTTTTTTTTCGTTAAAAAGTTAGGGAACCTCGGAATTGTTCAACTTTTATGTATAATTTTTATGGTCTCCGAAGTCTCGATGTGGTTGTGTCAAACTCGTGGCAAACCTAATATAACCTATACAGGGTAAAAAAATAAAATATTAACGCTTTATAAAATATAGTACATACATACATATGTTTGTATCTATAAAATATCATCTTAATAGAGAACTTTTAGTAAACGACATTGTTTTGAGTATTGGATGTGTTGAATGCAAATAAATATTTACTATTTGTGTTATGAAACTGTACTTTTTATGTAAATTATATACTATTATGTTTCCTTTATCATTACGCAGAACTAAATCGTTCTACTTTAGCAGCCCAATAACATAACAAGTAGCATATTTCCAGTTAGATAACTACTAGATATTGCAACTCTGCACTTAGTTAGTGCTAAGTAAGCATGATAACATCAGATAGCCACATTTTGGTAGCCTCTGCACTTCAACTGTCTGTGATGATTGTATTGAGCGATTGTACATACTGGTACATATATATATAATTATTGTAGTATAGTGGGGCACAACGTTCGAGAGCTGCAATCGAACGAGCAGACGTCTTTGTATTGCCGACGAGACAAGTTCTAAAATTAACATCGTCGGAAACAAAATTTTGTAACGAAAATCAAAAGAAAAAAAATACTTTTGTTGTTTCTGGACGTTGAAAAATTTAAAGCGGTAAGCAAGGTGGACCAGACCAGTATATAAATTATTACGAATATACCTATGAACATTTGTATAACGCATATAATATACAGGTGTATGTGTGTGGTGTGTGTTTGTATGTGCCTACACGTGTACTAAAGAGAGTCGATCGTCAAGCCAGAATATTATCTAGTATATTTGAATACATGTATGTACATAAAGTGTTAAAGCGTGTAGTGAAATTTTTAGAAATAAAAACAAAATAAAATTAAATAAAGCTAAAAGTAAGAAATAAAGCAGCAACAATGCAAAACAAGTGAGCAAATGAATAAACAAACCAATAACAATCGACCTGCTCTGACGAGGCCACGGCACAGGCGTCGTCTCACCGCTGGCCACAACTCAAATATTAACATAAACAAACTGAGTGCATTATATGTATATTTACATACATATAAAAATATGTGCATATATATGCATATATGTATGTTTGCCTTGGTACTTACAGCATATGTGTATGTATGTACAAAGTTCCTACATACCTTTGCCACCCCCCTGGAGTTGTGGGCTTACGAAGGAAATCGTTTTTATTTAACTTTTTATGCTTTCTTAATGAGTTAAAAACTTTGTGCGGTAAAATGTGTGAAAAATAAGACTTCGGGCGCGAAGTCCTTTGCAGTGTGCAATAAAATGTGATAGGAGGAGTGAGATATTTATTAAGTAAAATGATTAGCTGTGTGATAATTGTTTCACTCGATTTTTGACCCCGAAGAACATATTTTTTTTAATACTTTATATTTTTTTTATAATATTTAAAAATATTTTTAATATATTATTTAAATTTTTTTTTATATATAAATATAATATATATTTTTTATGATAAAAATTTTTTGTTTTACTTTTTTATAATTTTTGTTTTTTTTTCACGCAAAATACAATAATGCAACATGAATGCAATATTTTTTTTTTAATTGCTTCCGCTATTTTTAGAAGCGAGCATAATTTTGCGGCGACATAGATATTTTAGTTGCAATTCGTTGAAATTATAAAGCTGCTTTTGTTTCGTATTCAAATTAGCAGCACAACACAAAAGCGCAATTGTGACAGAAAAGTTTATGAATTTTCCCAATAAAAGATAACTCGTGACATTTAGGCATTATAATTGACTTTGCTAACTTCGGGCTTTCACATATGCAATGCAAATATCCACACTTACACACACGCAATTGACTACAAACACACATACTTACATAAGTGTGGGCAAGTAGCGTGATCCCTGTAATCGCCTAAAATTGCACTTATCTTGCAGCTTTGTCATTACTTTGTAATTAAATGACAGAAATTTCCACAGCATTACCTTGACTGCAAGTCATGTGATCAAAGTAGATATCAAAAGATACATATTTGTATGTATAAATGTGCCGCTGATAAGGGATAATTAGCTAATTTGCCGAAAAATTATAAGCACGTGATCTCTATACGACAACGCATGCTTGTGGTTGGTTGTAAATGAGGCAAATGTGTCTACTGAAACTAGTAGAACTATTAAGCTGCTACAAAAGTACTGAAAATTTGGCGATATACATACATACATACATGCATAAGTTCATAAGTAGATAAGTTTATAGAATTATGCCCAGACAATATCGCTTCCAATTCAGTCACTCATGACAGCGCTACAGTCACATGAGGTCCCAGACTGTTGTCGCTTAACTGACTAATGCAAACACACGCCCGCACCCATACATGCAAATTATACAAGTACACACAATTACAAGTAAACAATATAGTATATACGAGCGCTAACTCCATTCCAGCAGGAGGCCTCCCATATCAATCGAATCATTGAGTCTCGTATTTATCATACTCATAGCCAACTGACATTTTACGACAAGCAGAAGCTCGTTCGTTACCTTTAATACGTGCTATTGAAAATATATACATATATACGTGTATATACATACATATATGTATATGTATATATGTTTTTTTTAGTTTGTGTTGTGTGCTGGGATTGACGTTAGAAACATTCTTGAGTTTTTGAGCATTCTACTAGCTGTTAGCTCGCTGCTGTTAGCGCTTGGTTTTTCAACAGCTGCCTAATACAAGTCCACGGTAGGTGTTGACGGTCTGGTACATAAAGCAAATATATACATAATTACATAAGTATATTGCAAATTTTTGTTTGCTCAAAAATACATACATATATATGTGTATGTATGTATGTATATAGTATACTTATTATATAGTGCTGATTCGGATTAATATTTAGCAAGTACATATATACGACTGACCACGAACTGTTTTCATAGCATGCAACTAACTCCGGCGGCTTCTTTGGTGTCTATAAATATATATATGCACATATGGAACTAGTTTAAATGGGGTTATAAAAGGCCTAGTTACGAATTTGGGTTAAAAATAACTAGTTATGATACGATTACGTGCTGAAATTTTCGTTAATATTAAAATATACACATAAATATCATATTTGACGAAATTTATAGGTACTTCATTATTATATCGTGGGTATATTAGGTTGGGCACGAACATTTTATTTCGACATTTTCCTTTGGTTATTGCAAACGTCGTGTCCAACTTAATATACTGTGTTGACGATATAATAATTAAGCAGCTATAAATATCGAATATATATTAAGTATGTATATAGAAATCATCAGCTTGATCGATTTTGTCTTGTCCGTCTGTCTGTCTGTATATACGCGAGCTAGTCCTTCAGTTTTGAAGATAGCAATCTGCAGTTTTGCACACGTCTTCTCCGCTCCAAGAAGCTTTTCATATGTAGGAACCGGCAATATCGGACCACAATAGCATATGCATAGCTGTCGTACAAAACGGATCGATGAAAATCAAGGCTTTGTATGAAGACTTGTTTACTTTACAAAATATCTCAATTAATTTTGACATGGATTAATGCTCAAGGCAACGGTATAATCTCCGAACATATCGTTGAAATCGGACCACTATATCATATGGCTGGCATACAAACTAACCGATTAAAATCAAACTCTTGTATAAACAACTTGTTTATTTGACGGGATATCCTCACGAAATTTGACATGGTTGAATGTTCAAGGCAACGGTACAATCTCCGGAGATATTGTTGAGATCGACCCACTAAAAAATATAGCTGCCATACAAATTGATCGATCAAAATTAAGTTCTTGTCTGCCAAACTTTTTTATTGAGAAACGTATGAGAGCTTCGCTGCAACTGAAACTAACGTAACAGTATATTTTGCTTTATAAATATGTAAATCATTTATGTGTATATATATATATATATATGTACTATTGCAATGTTGTGCTTTCAGCTGTGTTTACCCAGCCGCCAACACAACGAAGCGGCAGGGTGAGGTGTTCGATATTGCGCTACAACCTTTCAATTTCGTTTATTTTCCATTTGATACAACTTTCTATATTCATTGCTGTGTTTTTGCACTCTGTCTTAGAACGTTTTTGCATTTTGGCACGCTGTCCGTAGTGTATGTCTGGGCAGCATGCAGCAGGTGTGGGTGTAATTGACTGATTGCGTTTGTATTATACATATATAATGTACATATATACCATGTAGCCAAGTACGACACAACAAACTAGTGCCGAAAGGTTAACGTACGCTGCAAGGGCAGTCTGCTTAGCATTACTCAGCTGACATGAAATGCTTTAAGGTCGTAATTTAATAAGCATACATAATTTATGCGTAAGAAGATACATATTATATACATATATACATACATATATGTATGTGTAGACAAATTTTACTGCAAATACTTACCAGAACAATTGGTAGTATTTTTTAATAAAATTAGTGATTACATGTTGATTTAATTACGTAAGGCGTAATTCTGTTAAAGCCACAAATTGTCATACATACAAATGTACAAATGGATATGTATAATTTTTAAAGATACATACAAGTACAATTTTTTTAAAATATTTTTATTAAAAAAAAAAATTTTTTTTAGGTATATTTTTTACATTTCTTTTTTTCTTTTGAATGAATACAGTTGTGTATTACAATTTTATATCGAGCAAAGCATTGCTAGTTGCTGAGAGACTGAAAGTTGCAGCGGTTTGAACTATGGAATCTGATAACTGTTAAATAAAACAAGAAAAACGTTAACTTCGGTTGCACCGAAGCTAAATACCCTTCACAGGTGCATTTCTGTTAGTAACTTTGTGTTCAGTTTGTATGGAAGCTATATGGTATAGCTAACCGATCTGAGCAATTTCTTCGGAGATTACATTGTTGCATTAAAAAATAGCATGTGGCAACTTTTGGGAAAAGACATTGTGAAATGTGAAAGTTTTCGATACAAGAACTTGATTCCGATTGTTCAGTTCGTATGGCAGCTATATGTTATAGAGGTCCGATATCGGCAGTTCCGACAAATGAGCAGCTTCTTGTAGAGCAAATGACGTTTGCAAAATTTCAAAACGATATCTTAAAAACTGAGGGACTAGTTCGTATATATACAGACAGACAAACGGACAGGCAGACCGACATGGCTAAATCGACTCAGCTCGACGTACTGATCATTTATATATATACTTTATAGGGTATCCGACCCTTCCTTCTGGGTGTTACAAACTTCGTGACAAACTTAATATACCCTGTTCAGGGTATAATAATGAAATAGTTAATGAGTTTATGAATAAAAATAGAACAAACTTTCTGTGAAATAATAATTATTGGATTTATTGTGACTCATCACATGGGAGGAAATTAAAATACAATACAACAAATACTGTATAAAATTACTAGTAATTGCAGACAGCAGGAAAGTGTTGAACACAGTGTATGGATGTATGTATGCATGGGTTATGTATGTATACATGTCTCCAGAAATTCAAACGTATGTTCAATTAAGACAAGCATGCTGAGTAAAAAGGCTGTTAAAAAGACTGAAAGTTGGCTTTATTGTTAATTTATATGCACATACACACATTTGTACATGCACACACACATATTTTGTTTAATACATACACCCATACAAATTTGCAAATTAGCATGGAAATTTCTCTATTTTTTTTACTTTTTACTGCGAGCCATTAATAATTTCCAGCCTCACCGTTACACACCTACTCGAATGGTCATATGATGGGATAATAATTATCAATACACATACATACCTACATATTTATATAATATCAGTGTGTAATAAATATGTATTTCTTTCCGCTGGTCAGTAAAAAGTAATTAAATGTGTTGGTGCTAACTAAACTGGCCTCGTTTTCAATTAGGGCGTAGGCGCATACACACACATACAAATATACAAACATAAATTCAGAAAGTACAACATGGGAGTCTATACCCTCCAGTCTCCTCCGTCTCAATTTTTTCGTCTAAATAAATAAATAAATTTATCTTTAGCAGCTACAATACGTTTTTTTTTTTAATTTTTTATCAACATTTGTACATACATACATACATATGTATGTACGTACCATATGTTCAGAAAGAATTTTGTTGAAACATTTTTAATTACTGCCAACCTCAGTGAACGAGCTTTATTCTTTTAGATTTTTGCACCAACAATTCACTGCAACCAGCCCAGACCTTGGCTATATTGTATCGTATGTTTTTCGAAAAAGAAAATGCAAACTAAATCCTATCTCCTACGTTTTTTCAGCAAAAGTAGTGCAGCTGTAAAGCATTTTTTGTTAAATTTCTAATCAGTCAGACAAAGGAATGTTAAAAAGTCGTCTCTAGACCTCTTTAGTTTTGAAGATCTTCAAGAGTTTTGGTGTACGTCGAGGGTACCTCTAGAATAACTGTTATTTAGAATAACTATTCTACTTATTTATTGGTGTAGACTATCTTGCACAGAACCTTTCTTGGAAAACTCATAACGTCGTCTCATCAGATGTTGTAATCGTTGAAGCTTCTGCACCATATAGCAGGACGGGAAAAATGAGTGAGTTTGGTCTTTGTTCGACGAGAGAGGACTTTACTTTTGAATTGGATACTCAGTCCTCTTGCCCTCTGTTGGCAAGAGTTATTCTGCGTCGGATTTCGAGGTTGACATTGTTGTTGGTGTTAATACTAATTACAAGATAGATGAAATTATCTACGACTTCGAAGTCGCGATGGCGACGACTGTTTGTTTGATGACAAAAGAATTTGTCTTGCCCCCCGTTATTATTAGACCCACTTGCTTCGCTTTCTTATTCAGTTTGGAGAAAACAGTTATGACTGAAATGGATGTTATTTTTTAACTCTGAAATATGAATTTATATAAAAATTTTGAAATGACTTTGCTCTTGGCTGTAAGCGTTTAATCCTTTCTTAAGGTTTTTCGAGGTTTCTGATAAGGAAATTTGTTGTTCTGCCTTTCATGGGTTCGATATTTTCCGGTTCCTGTAATTTTGCTTATCCATTAGCTTTGGGAGATTAAATGCTTTTGTGTTTGGTTTACATTTTTTATGATTCATACTGTCATGTTGTATGTATGTATGAATGAACTGTTCTTGTATTATTTGCTTTTAGCTTGCAACTTTTGTAAGAGGCGAAAAGCAAACACGTTGCCAGCGAGGATGGAATATTAAAGAAAGGTTTTAGCGGTTGGCGTAGAATTATGTGCTTAATGATTTTTTTTTGCGAAGTAACTGTAAAATAGTGCTTTTCATGATATTGTTTTATGGAATGGTTTTGGTATTATATTTAAATTTAATAAAAAAGTAAAATTAAATAAAATAACGAAATTTAAGTGAGATGGCGGGCAAATGTTTTTTCAACACTTCGAGTATTTTTCTGTTGTTGGTTACTTTGGTAAGAATGTAGGACAACAATATTATATTTAATAAAATCTACATGTAGTATAGCCTATTATAAGCTTTATTTTTTTTACTTTTAGTTTTGAGCTTCATTGAATATTTTATAGTTTACTCCCATTTTCGTCGCTTGTTGTAATTTCTTCCACACTTGACCATATTACAACGAAAATATTTAACCTTATACGTATATTTACATACGTATATCATCAACCTATCAACCTTTCTTGTAATGCGTGTCACGTGGTTCGCGGGTGCGGTAAGCATTGCAAGCATGTTTCATATATTTCTTGTAATTTTGTTTTGTTTTAATTTCACCGCACCCAATGAGTCGGCCTAATGCCTTTTTATACAGGTGATGGCTAACATTTGAAAGCCACTGGATGCGCGCATGCAAGCCCTAAAAAGTGTTGAATTCAGTAAATGCACACGTGTACATACATATGTATGTACATATACATAAGTTCGAATGTGTGTATATAAACAAATAAATATTACTAATGGATGTTTTTTAAAACAAAAACAAAAAATAATAAATTATGTTCGGTAAAAAATTAAAGCTTGAAAGGGAAAATAATTGAAATAATATAATTGTACGTTAGCCTCAGTCTTAAAAGCGTTTGTAGTATACAGTATACAAGTCAAAATTGCTTGGAATATTTCTAAAGGACTGCTATGCGGCATACATTCATATATTACGATTTTTTTGCATTTAGGCAGTTAAACCTCGTTGAAATATTGAGCTGAAATCTGTAGCAGCAGGCAAGCGGTGAATTTGCGTACCTTGGCGAGCGTCCATTTTTGGCGTTTAGTTGCATAGACGCCGCGAAGTTGAACTGGTTTGCAATTATTTGCATATAAAACGGTATACCAACGTGTTTACGGTGTCAGTTTGCTTGTTTTTAGACTTTTGTTACATTTCCATTTGTATTGGTGTCGGATGATATTTGTTTTTTTTTTCTGTATTTTTATGTTTTTTTTTTGTTTTGATAAAAATACCGAAAGTTGTGTGCACACTTAAACAAACATTAAAATTATTTATTTTTATTAAATTTGGGCATCTACAGGGATTTAAAGCGATAAATAATTTTGTATGTTCACTTGGCGGCCCACTAAGCGCACAAGGCAAATTAAGTGCTAAATAATTGCAAGTGGTGTGAAAATATTTAAACCCTTGCAATATATGTAAGCAATAAACGGATGTTATAACCGTTATGTTATATAATTTTAGCGAGAGAAGTTTTTGAGCGCATAAAAATGCAAAAAAATGGTTTATTATAAAAACACGGAAGTTGCATGCAGTGCTTACATATAAGTTTGTGTATGAGGTATATAAACATATGCGTGATCACACATATATTCGTATATATATACATACAGCCGTGTGCAATGGGAGAATTGACTTAAAGATATTGGTCGTTTTGCTTGACAACGTCGAACGTCGATCATGCAACTAATAATAAGCAGAAACATAGGTGTATGTACATACATATGTATATATAAACGCCTAGATATGTATTTTTGTTGTATATACGCAATAGTAATAGAATTGATAAATAATAACACAGGAATGCGCGTCATACAAATACATACGCATGTATATTGTATTTAAATGCGTGTAAATATGTTACGTACGTACTTACATATATACATACATAAGTATATATTTTCTATATCTAACTAGCATGTTAGTTCTGTCGCAATCTTCTAAACGCCTTGCTTCCGTGTGCGCTAAATTTGGCATACCGGCACTGTTATCGCCACAAATGCCGCTTAAAGCACTCATCGATGCTCAATTGTATGTATGTACATATGTATCTAGATATGAATATGTGTTAGCAAATTAATTTATAATCGACATTGCTATCTGTGGTATGCCTAATGGATCTCATGTGTATAGAAATAAATTAAAATTACGATTTTAGATATGTAACAATGTCATGTGCTAGTAAATATATTTACGTATATTAGGGTGAGTCATAAAAAATTGTTTTTTAATTTTTATACCCTGAACAGGGTATATTAAGTTCGTCACGAAATTTGTAACACCCAGAAGGAAGGGTCGGAGACCCTATAAAGTAAATATATRAATGATCAGTATGTCGAGCTGAGTCGATTTAGCCATGTCCGTCTGTCTGTCTGTCCGTCTGTCTGTATATATACGAACTAATCCCTCAGTTTTGAAGATATCGTTTTAAAATTTTGCAGACGTCATTTTCTCTTCAAGAAGCTGCTCATTTGTCGGAACTGCCGATATCGGACCACTATAACATATAGCTGCCATACAAACTGAACGATTGGAATCAAGTTCTTATATGGAAAATTTGCACATTTCACAATGTATATCCATAAAAGTTGGCCCAGGTTATTTTCTAAAGCAATAATATAATATCCGAAGAAGTTGTTCAAATCGGTTAACTATAGCACATAACTGCCATACAAACTGAATGATCGGAATCAAGTTCTTATGTGGAAAACTTTCACATTTTACAAGATATAAATCTGAAAAAAATTTAAAATATCAATCGAGATGAGGAAAAAATTCTTAAAATGTATTAGTATTAACAGGTCTCGCATTGCGATTTATGATTTCCCTTAATGGTTGCACAGGATATTCTTGTAGGGACTTTGAAAATCCACAAAAATGGGTTATTTATGATTTCCCTTATAAGTTGGACAGGATATTCAAGATCAACAAAAAAGTTCTATTATAATTTTTAGTTATGTCGGCTCATTTAAAAATTACTCGAGATCGAAGTCCAACGTTGAATCATAAGATTATACTTTTTCTTACAAAATAAACTCTCAAAATTTTAAATATATCATATTTTTTTATGATTATTATATTCTTTGATGTTTTAATTGTTCAATAAAAAATCACAATGCTTCAACTTTTAAAACTAATATTAAGAGCTCAAACTTTACCCGAACTTCTTTTCGTCATGTCCGACGATACTCTCACGGTAGCTAAGAAAAAAAAAAAAATATTCCCGAAGATATTGTACAGTTTTTTCTTCCTGTCTTATTATTTTCGTAATTATATAATAAATGATCTGTAAAATATGTATGTATAATCTCAAACGCTTGTTCCCTGCCTCATCCATTTGTAGCACTCTTAAACTCTCTTGGCGCCGAGCTTTTATAAGTGCCTGGACTGTGATTTAATATGATTATTACATGTTCAAAATGCCAATGATAAACATATGCATATGCATACACACACATATCTGTATACAAACGAACTGTCGCTAAATTTTCATGGCGCGTGATCGCGTCATCAACGACACACACACTCAACGGCTTTTTCACGCAAACGTCAGCAATTTGGCATCATCGCATACGCGGTCAAGTACGAGTATTTATGTAAGCAGACGAGTACAAACATACACACACATGCATATAGCAAACACAGGAGAAACACATACAAACCCAAATACATGTATATTATATATCTGTGTTTGTATTGGCTTTTGCGCGTGCGGCTGTGCGAAGCTCGAAAAATTCAAAAAATAAAACTACAACAATAAATATACAAAAAATTAAATAAATAAGTTTTAAGTAAATACAATTTGAGACGATACGAGTACTCGTTTTTTCTGGCAATCAATTTTAAATGGCATCAGCACAAATACTTGTGGAGCGAAAGCAACCGAATGGCTTTAAGTAAAGATATATGTATGTACCTATACGAGTATACTTGCATACATACATACATATATGTACGTAACTCTCATATGCACACACACACATTAGTACACACAAGTTAACTGCTTGACTAAGGCGTTGCCTTTGGCGTATATTTGATCGACGAAGCTTCTTCATAAGCTTCACATGATGGCTCACATGATTGCTGTATATCTCTAGTGTTCTGTGATATCAGCTGACTCTAAAGCTCTGCGAATTGACTATGTGTGTATGTGCATAGATATAATATGATATTTTTCTAACCCGGTTAATAGACAAACATATGAACTGGCAACAAGCAGGCTGGAACTTTTAGCATGTGATACATATATGTACGTATGTATGTATGTATGAAATTGAGTGTGCTAATTTCAAAATCAACGGAATTAAATAAATATTTACATACATACATACATATATAAAATTTAAAGCAGTTTCGTAATACTCCAGTGGTGCTCACAGACATGGCGATAATTTTGACGTTCTTAAATTTGATTCTTTTGTATATACATATGTATATGTATATGTAGAATTGTTTATATACTTTAAAATTTCATTCTATGTAGTGTAGCAAATGTTAAAAAAATTGCCAGCGCTAAGTCCAGAAGCCATTATTCATTAGATCTACATACATACATACATRTAGCACCTAATCTTATCGAAGAATGTGTTTCGGTTCTGCGCACACTTGTGAAAAGATTTGAAGCTTTTGCAGTTAGTTACAATTACTTTAAAGTTTTTTTTTTATTTCTACTCGTTTGACGGGCATTCGTATTAGAACGTGATTAGTCGTAAAGTAATATGCTTGCATAATTTTATATTCTGAAAACGATAAATTGAGTTTGGAGGAACCCCTGTAAAATATATAAATATGTATGTATATGTAAATGAACAGCATGATGAGCTGAGTCGATTCAGCTGGCCCTGTCTGTATCAGTCGCTGAGCTACCCCTCTAAAGTTGTGAACTGGTTCTTTTCTTCTCAAAAAGCTGTTCATTTGTCGGAACCTCTAAAGAAATTGTTCAGATCGGACTAATATAGCTATCATACAAACTGACCAATCAAAATTAATTTTTTTTGGAAATTGTTGTATTTATGAAACTTTCACTCACTTCCGTACGAGTATATCCTATGAAGAGACTTAATATTTTGGTTCTACCCAAAAGTATGCATATGGTACTAAAGCTTTTACGGACTAGTCACCCTAATTTAGACGAAAATGAAATCAATTTCTTTGCAGCTGTTTGAGTAATATAAAATGGTATCTTAAAGATAAGATTCCACGGAGAGAACAACCCAATATTATTAGACTAAAAGGTTAGGTTAGATGGCCGATCGAAGCTCGCACGTGTACTGGTATACTTTTAAATTCTACTCCCGCCAGTTTGGGTGGGTGTCAGAAGGTATGCGCTCGCTTTATTTAATTTATTTCAAAAACAGTCCGGTTGCCGAGAGGCGGTTGTCGTGAGATTAAGAGATTGCTTGAGATTGAAATTGACTCAAATTTATATCCGGCCAAGGACTATTATCTTGGCAGCACTCCTTAAACCTAAAGTCAAAGATAGTTAGCGAATGTTTTTGCCGCTGTAAAAACAAGAATAAGCTATTATCATGTCACAAATTATAGATTTTAGAACTAACCGAAATATGTAAAAGTATTGCGCTAACTCCATGGGAACCTTTTTCAAGATTTGCATATAATCACTAAGTAAAATTTATATTATTAACAAATTTGGCTTCGACGAGATTTTAGTTCACCCAGACGACTGGCAAGTAAGTGAAAAAATAACTTGGCTACAAAGACGCCAACTTTCGTTTATAATGTATGGTAAAAAGGCGCAATTTTCCTCTTTAATATCGGGAGACTAAATTGTGCTTGTTTTTTTTAATGTGTATGCTATGTACATTTAGTACGTATACTGATATGTATTTATTAAGTAAACAAAATATACTATAATTTAGATGCGAACTTATTTCAAAATTATTATATATATCTACATATGTGTATAAATAAAACATATATTTTATGTTTTTGCATTCAGAAAAATGCGACAGTCTATACGAGCAGGCAACATTTTTTACGAGATTCCTTTGTTTTCGTCTAGGTCTGCAAAATTCATTTTAACATTCAATATGAATATACCGATGTACAAAAATATTTGTTGCGAAATATATAAAAATAGCATAAATGCTCGAACGTGTCTTAATTTGTTCATTTCTGATTTTTTTTTTCCTTTTCAACTTACAGTGGAATAGCGGCGAGACGTCTTCATCAAGATGGGGGACATGTTTCGCAGTGAGGAAATGGCATTATGCCAAATGTTCATACAACCGGAGGCTGCCTACACCTCTGTCTCGGAATTGGGTGAGACTGGTTGTGTACAATTTCGTGATGTAAGTACCGAACTTGAAGACGCTTAATGTTTGTGCGTCATAGTTATGCATGTGCAAATAGTTGCTATATGAATATCAAACATTTTGCTGTTTCTTTTTTTAGTTGAACAGCAATGTCAACGCTTTCCAGCGAAAATTCGTCACCGAGGTGCGCCGTTGCGATGAGCTCGAACGCAAAATACGCTACATTGAGGCGGAAATCAAGAAGGATGGCATTGTTTTGCAAGAAATTCTAGACGACATCCCCCGCGCCCCCAATCCACGTGAGATCATCGATCTGGAGGCACATTTGGAGAAAACCGAAAATGAAATTCTCGAGTTGGCCCAAAATGAGGTGAACCTCAAGTCGAATTACTTGGAATTGACCGAATTGCGTAAGGTGCTCGAGAATACGCAAGGTTTCTTCTCCGATCAGGAAGTGCTAAATTTGGACTCTAGCAATCGTGGTCCAAATGCCGATGTGGATGTCGGCCCACAGAATCGTGGTCGTCTGGGTTTCGTTGCGGGCGTGATCAATCGCGAGCGTGTATTTGCGTTCGAGCGCATGCTTTGGCGTATTTCACGTGGCAACGTGTTTTTGAAACGTTCCGACTTGGATGATCCACTTAAGGATCCCTCAACCGGTCATCCCATCTACAAGACCGTCTTCGTTGCCTTCTTCCAAGGTGAACAGCTTAAGAATCGCATTAAGAAGGTTTGTACCGGCTTCCATGCGTCCATGTATCCATGCCCAAGTTCGCATACTGAGCGCGAAGAAATGGTTAAGGGTGTACGTACACGTTTGGAAGATTTGAAATTGGTTTTGAGTCAAACTGAAGATCATCGCAGTCGGGTGTTGGCCACGGTTTCGAAGAATTTACCATCCTGGTCGATTATGGTGAAAAAGATGAAGGCAATCTATCACACATTGAACTTATTTAACATGGACGTCACAAAGAAGTGCTTAATTGGCGAGTGCTGGGTACCAACCAAGGATCTACCTGTTGTACAGAAGGCCCTATCGGATGGCTCAGCTGCTGTTGGCAGCACTATACCATCCTTCTTGAATGTGATTGACACAAACGAACAACCACCAACATTCAATCGCACAAACAAGTTTACTCGCGGTTTCCAGAATTTGATTGACGCTTATGGTGTAGCCTCTTATCGCGAGGCTAACCCCGCTTTATATACATGCATCACTTTCCCGTTCCTTTTCGCTGTGATGTTCGGCGATTTGGGTCACGGTATCATTTTGGCATTGTTCGGCGGCTGGATGGTGATGTACGAGAAGAGCTTGCAAAGGAAAAAGGCTGGTGAAATTTGGAATATTTTCTTCGGTGGCCGTTACATTATACTCTTGATGGGTCTCTTCTCTTGCTACACCGGTTTCATCTACAATGATATATTCTCAAAATCAATGAACGTCTTCGGCTCAACTTGGAAGATACGTTACAATACCTCCACTGTACTGGAGAACAACGTTTTGCAGTTGTCACCCAATCATAGCACATACGGTGTATATCCATTGGGCTTGGATCCCATTTGGCAATTAGCCGGAAATAAGATCATCTTCCTCAATACCTACAAGATGAAGTTATCCATTATTGTTGGTGTAGCACATATGATCTTTGGTGTCTGCATGTCCGTTGTGAACTTTGTGCACTTCAAGCGTTATGCCAGCATATTCTTGGAATTCCTGCCACAAATTCTGTTCTTGATCTTACTCTTCGGTTACATGGTGTTCATGATGTTCTTCAAATGGATTAAATACAACCCGAAGACCGCATTCCAACCGGACACTCCCGGTTGTGCGCCATCTGTTCTAATTATGTTCATCAACATGATGTTGTTCAAGAGTTCGCCGCCATTGGAGGGTTGCGATGAGTACATGTTCCTAGCGCAACCTGTCGTGCAGCAATTATTCGTATATATCGGCTTGCTATGCATACCCTGGATGTTGTTGGGCAAGCCATTGTACATTAAATTCACACGTAAAAACAAAGTGCATGTAAGGGAAAGTGCTCAAAGCAAAAATATTTTTTATAAACTTCCATTTTTGCCTTTAGGTTAAACATAATGGCGATTTAACCGGCAATATGGAACTTGCCGAAGGCGAAACACCAATACCAACCAGCTTGGATGAAGCCGATCACAGCGGCGGCGGACACGGTGGTCACGACGACGAACCCATGAGTGAAATCTATATTCACCAAGCCATTCACACCATTGAGTATGTGCTCAGTACAATTTCGCATACGGCCTCCTATTTGCGTTTGTGGGCTTTGTCTTTGGCTCATGCACGTAAGTAAACGTATTTCCGACCCTGAAAACAGCTTAGCTAAATTTTGGTTTAATTATGTATTTGTAGAATTGTCTGAGGTCTTGTGGAACATGGTGTTGGCGATGGGCTTGAAGAGCGCGGACTATACTGGTGCAATTGCCTTGTATTTCATTTTCGGCGCCTGGTGTCTCTTTACGTTGGCCATCTTGGTAATGATGGAAGGTCTCTCAGCCTTCTTGCACACACTGCGTTTGCATTGGTATGTTAGAAACACTAGCGAACGCGTTAACATTCTTCCAATTTTTGTTTGTTTTTCTTTCTTTGCCTACAGGGTCGAATTCATGAGCAAATTCTACGAAGGTCTGGGCTATGCCTTCCAACCGTTCAGCTTCAAGGCAATATTAGATGGCGAAGAAGAGGAATAAACGTTGTGTCCTCTATATATAATTGTTATATATTAGCTTGTTCTTACGCGATATCAGTATTGTGGTACTCTTCCCACATTTTAAAGTGCCTTCCAATTATAATTTTCCTTATGTGAATTCCACGTCCGTCTGTGTCACAAGTGTCTATTACAACTGTTTATGCTAGTAATTTGTTTTTGTTAAAATGTTTTTGTATGTCATACGTCAAATTATGTTTACATTATGAATTGTTTGAGTAAGTCAGCATATAGTGAATAACTGCTACAATACTACGTGCGAGGTTAGGTTAACCTAAGCTATATACGAATTATGCGAATTACAACACTAAAATATTATACAAGCAATTTAACGGTGTATGACTATAAGTATGATGATATTGTTTAATAAAGTTTATAGAAGAGAGCAGAGCAAATTTTTGATTTTGCTATTTATTTTACTTTGATTTGAATTTTTGCAATTGTTCGCACTCACCGGAGTTCTCAGTGCAGGTATACTTATTATTTTTTTTTTAAATTTGAATCCAGTTGAAAAATAAAAATTTTTTTAAATGGAAAGATCTGCCAGATTCACACCAAAATACCTCATTGGTATGTTATCTTCTATAGTTCACAGCTCAAACTGAAAATTATGTTCCTATGTTGTCTTTGACTACTCAGTGTTTACCCTGAAATGCTGGTTTATCAAGCAACCAATCAATCACAGCTATCACAGTCGAACGTTTGTCAAACCTCCATTTAAATTATACATTGAAAAAAATCCGTAGACATATAAACGCAAATATCTAAAACCTGATATCTATGTATATAATATATAAAGTATGATGAACTACTTTCAAACAATCATCTACTGACAAATCGTAACCACGTACGAATAGGCATCACACATCCAACTATCATAGTATATCATCCAGCCAGTAATTGCTTTTAAAGCCAATGGCGCCTTAAAAATGTCTAGTTTTATAAATATCTGTGTCTTTCTGCAATATCTATGAAAGTGTGTCCATATGAACGCCGCGGTCCAAGCGTCAGCGTGACCATTTCCAATACTCATCGGTCGGCATGATTGATAGCACTGGAAAGTGTATGTTTGCGTTAATGGTCATTTGAGATTCGAAGTTAAGTCCACAAAATAAATTCAGTGTCTATTGGTCATTCTGGCGAGGTGTTTGTAACAAGTCTTTATTTGAAAATTACAAATTGGAGTTATTGTGTTCCAGAGTAAGTTTTTTGATGAATTGCGGTAATACAGAAATCTTTTTTATATGAAGTAATTGAATTATTTCGTGGCGATCATAATCCTTTTGAAAGTAATTTTTTGTGGTTGAAAATCTACGGAAATTATGTTCAGCAATTTTTTAATAGGAGTCTGAGCTTTAGCCATTATAAAAAATTCGAAACTGTAGTTAGGCTTAAGTTAAAACTATTGCGAGACTTGGTCAGAGAAATATGTATATATTTGTGAATATAAAAATATTGCTGCATAAAGGTTTTGTAAATTCTTACATTAGTTTTAGTGGAAGTTATGTGATCTTTGAAATATCAAAACAGCTTTTGAGCGTTCCTGAAATTTCCATACTATAGTATTAATAGTTAAACTGTAATACTAATATATAACTATAACACTAATAAAAAAAAAAATAAAAAAATAATCATTATAATAAATATTAAAAGCTATAAAAAATTATTAATACTTTATTTACTTTACTATTTCGTCTGAGCATTAATTTTTAAGCAATGCAACCAGAGACTTATTTTAAAACAAGCACAGTTTTTTGATTATTAGGTATGTTTTTTGAAATTCTTGGGTACATACTAATCTCGGTTCCGATTATATAACTGTTTAATATATAATATATATCCAAATTCCATCTAAGGTTATTGTCCTGTTATCAGATTTTTGCCTTAAAAGACATTTTTACACATTTGTTCGTGAAAGGTATGAAGACATATAAATATTTCAGCTATAACATGATATAAACATAAGTTAGGTTATAATATATTAAGCTATATATTATTCGACGCCTACGCCGACTTTTACTAAAATTTTCATATCTTTCAATCTACTTGATCAAAAAAATGAGAGAGAACTGAAATGATAGGAATACAGTACATTGAATAAGATATCGAGTAGTTGAAATTAATTACAAGTTACTTGTTACGACTATTGGTAATGACAAAGAATGTTATTATTCATAAGGTATTAGATTGAAAAAATTCTACATAGGCTTGAAACTCTATTTAGCATCAAATAACTTGTTAAATTTCTTCCCGAAGAAGAGCCTTAAGCGGTAAGAATATGGGTAGAAATATGGGAGATTAATATTTAAAAACTTCGTCACCCACGCCAAGATGAATCTACTTCTACCTATGTAATGCCATTTTTCACATTTTCCTGCTCAAAAACTAATTATTGAAGATAACACGATGAGTCAAAACCAAATTGCAGAAGTTGATATTTTATATTTTAGCTTATTTTCAGTGTTTCAATTATTCAGAATAGTAAAGGTATATCAATCTGTGGATGGTGTTAAAAGAAGTGCATTAAATGATATTTTAGGATTTTGAGGTAAAAACGTAACAGCTCTGAGTTAAAAGGTTTCTATTAGGTACAGGGTTTATCGGAAAGTAATAGGGCTGAGTCGATTTAAAAAAATGTATTGAACCAATCGTTACAATTCTTTCCAAATAGGCTTCTTCTGTGTCTTTGCAGCGGTGCCAGCGCGATTTCCAAGCATTGAAAGCGTCACGGAAGGCATGACTCCCGTTTCGTGTTTGACTAAGACAGTCAAAACTACGTTCGATTGTGACTGCGCATTATCGTGGTAAAAAACCCTTGATTTATCTGCCTCAAATATGGCCATTTATGACATATTGCTTTATGTAGAAGAACAAGGAGTATGCCTTATAGACTTTGTGACCCTGTGGAACGAATTCATGATGAACCACACCACGGTAATGAAAGAAAACGATGATGATTACCTTGATTTTTAGCCGACTTTGAAGTGGATTTTTCGGTTTGGTTCATTTTTGTAACGCCATTCGCTAATTGTCGAAAAGTTTTGACATAATATTTATAAAGCCTCGTCAAATCACCAGAATGAGACGTTTGATGAATGTAGGACTTTCAGTTACATAGTAAAGCATCTCTTTTGCGACCTTTTTTGCTTTTGCGAAATATTGAGGTCTATATTCACACGATGCATATCCAATACATTAACCAAAATTGTGTTGAAGCTATACATTAGAGATGTTGAGATTCTTTGCTATCTCTCTGATGCTAACACAACGATTTCCAAACATCATTTTTTTTTTTAACTTTTTCGATGTTATCGTCATGCTCAAAGGTACATATGTATATGACTCGAATGAGGCAAGTTTTTGATGTCACCATTCAAATACTGGTGTTTTTATACTCTCGCAACAAAGTTGCTAAAGAGAGTATTATAGTTTTGTTCACATAACGGTTGTTTGTAAGTCCTAAAACTAAAAGAGTCAGATATAGGGTTATATATCCGAAGTGATCAGGGTGACGAGTAGAGTTGAAATCCGGATGTCTGTCTGTCCGTCCGTCCGTCTGTCCGTCTGTCCGTCCATCCGTGCAAGCTGTAACTTGAGTAAAAATTGAGATATCATGATGAAACTTGATACACGTATTTCTTGGCTCCAAAAGATGGTTAAGTTCGAAGATGGGCAAAATCGGCCCACTGCCACGCCCACAAAATGGCGGAAACCGAAAACCTATAAAGTGTCATAACTAAGCCATAAATAAAGATATTCAAATGAAATTTGGCACAAAGGATCTCATTAGGGAGGGGCATATTTGGACTTAATTTTTTTTTAAAAGTGGACGTGGCCCTGTCCCCTACTAACTTTTTTGTACCTATCTCGAAAACTGCTATAGCTATGTCAACCAAACTGTATAGAGTCATTTCTTTTAGACATTTCTATATACAGTTCAAAAATGGAAGAAATCGGATAATAACCACGCCCACCTCCCATACAAAGGTTATGTTGAAAATCACTAAAAGTGCGTTAACCGACTAACAAAAAACGTCAGAAACACTAAATTTTACGGAATAAATGTCAGAAGGAAGCTGCATCCAGGCATTTTTTAAAAATTGAAAATGGGCGTGGCGTCGCCCACTTATGGACCAAAAATCATATTTCAGGAAGTACTCGACCGATTTCAATGAAATTCGGTATATAATATTTTCTTAACACATCTTGACACCTGATGACATGTACCAAATATGGGTGAAATCGGTTCACAACCACGCCTGAAATCTCGATTATCACTTTATCATGCGAGGGTATAAAATGTTCGGTGACACCCGACCTTAGCCCTTCCTTACTTGTTTTATATCTACCTTATTTCATAAATCTCTAAATATCTTTACTTCAGCAAAAACTTCACAATGGGGGATATGTTTCGTAGCGAAAAGATGGCGCTATGCCAATTGTTCATACAACAAGAAGCTGGCTATAGCACTATTTCCGAACTGGGCGAAATCGGATGCGTGCAATTTCGTGATGTGAGCTCATTTCTTCTATAAAAATTATTAAACAGACTTATTTAAAATTGCTATTTTAGCTAAATGCCAATGTCAATTCCTTCCAACGTCATTACGTAACCGGAGTGCGTCGTTGCGATGAGCTAGAGCGTCAATTGCATTACATTGAAAGTGAATTGAAGAAAGATGACATTGAACTGAGTGAATTGACTGATGATCTGCCGCTAGCGCCGAATCCGCGTGATATTAGCGATCTTGAGGCCACACTTGATAAAGTAGAGACGGAAATAAGTGAACTCGCACAAAATAATGTCAACCTCAAGACCAACTATACCGAGTTAAACGAGCTGTGTATAGTGTTAGAGAAGACGCAAACATTCTTTAGTGATGTCATGGATGCACCATCGAACTTCGGCAGCGATGACGCGCATGCGCAATCACGTGGCCAATTGGGATTCGTGGCCGGCATACTGAATCGTGAGCGTTCGTTTGCATTCGAGCGCATGCTTTGGCGAATATCGCGCGGTAACATTTATGTTAAGCGTGCTGATTTGGAAGAACCACTGATAGATCCACATACCGGTCTTGAGGTTTACAAAACCGTCTTTGTGGTGTTCTATCAAGGTGAGCAGTTGAATATGCGTATCAAGAAAGTTTGCAACGGGTTTCGTTCATCCCTGTACCCTTGTCCAGCGGCACATTCCGAACGCGAAGAGATGCTGCGTGGTGTTAAAACCCGTTTGGAAGACTTAAAATCGATAATAAGTCAATCGGCGGATCATAGACGTTTAGTACTATCGAACACTATTAAAAACTTACCCAGATGGTTGGTAATGGTACAAAAAATGAAAGCCATCTATCATACATTGAATATGTTCAATATAGATGTGACCAAAAAATGTTTAATCGGTGAAGGTTGGGTGCCAAGAAACGACTTGGAAAATGTAAAGCAAGCGCTCGCAGTTGGTGCGGCTGCTGCCGGCAGCACGCTACCGTCATTTATGAATGAACTCGAGACCGAGCAAACACCACCAACCTTTAATCGTGTCAATAAGTTCACGAATGGTTTTCAACATCTCATCGATGCCTACGGTATGGCTAATTATCGCGAAGTGAATCCGGCGCTTTACAGTTGCATAACATTTCCCTTTCTGTTTGCCGTTATGTTTGGTGATTTGGGACATGGATTTTGCATATTCCTATTTGCGCTCTGGATGGTGTTGGATGAGGAGCGTTTGAGTAGGAAACGTGGCGGTGAAATCTGGAATATATTTTTTGGCGGTCGTTATATTATACTACTTCTGGGACTTTTCTCCATGTACACTGGTTTTCTGTATAATGATATATTTTCAAAGTCGCTCAACATTTTCGGCTCTGGTTGGAGAATACACTACAATACTAGCACCGTGTTGACAAATCCCAACCTACAATTAGATCCAGCCGTGGCTTCTTTTAAAACTTACCCTTTGGGCGTGGATCCCATTTGGCAATTGGCTGATAATAAAATAATTTTTCTCAACACCTTTAAAATGAAAATGTCAATTATTATCGGTGTGGCTCACATGATTTTCGGCGTTTGTTTGTCTGTGGTGAATTTTATGTACTTTAAGAAGTATTCACTGATATTCTTGGAATTCATACCGCAAATACTTTTCCTCATTCTACTCTTCGGCTACATGTGCTTCATGATGTTCTACAAGTGGGTTAAATATACGCCAAAGACCGATTATTTGCCCGATTCCCCCGGTTGTGCGCCATCCGTTCTCATTTATTTCATCAATATGATGCTGTTTAGCGATTCACCACAGCTTGCAGGTTGCGATGAGTACATGTTCACGGTACAGCCCTCTCTGGAGAAGATCTTCGTAGTCTTGGCTATAATTTGCATTCCTTGGATTTTGTTGGGGAAGCCGCTGTATATCATGGCTACGCGGAAACTTCGCGTAAGTTTACGTTCATTGAAATTCAAAATAATTTTGAAATAAGATGTAAAATTTATTTTATTACGCACTCTCTTCAGGCCAAGCGTCAAATCACTATATCAAGTATAGGTAAAATGGTAGAGGAAGGCGGCAGCCATGTTGTTCATGACGACGAAGATGACGATGAGCCGATTAGCGAAATATGGATACATCAAGCTATACACATGATCGAATACATACTGAGTACTATATCGCATACCGCTTCCTATTTGCGTTTGTGGGCTCTCTCGTTGGCTCATGCAGGTGCGTTTACGACGTCGTGTTAATTGAAAATTGTAGTTAGTTTATTTATATTCTACGTTCAATAGAACTTTCTGAAGTGCTATGGAATATGGTACTTTCGGAGGCCCTTCAACTTAATGGTTATGTGGCAGCTATTGCTTTATACTTTATTTTCGGCGCTTGGGTTTTGCTGACCATAGCTATTATGATTTTGATGGAGGGCTTGTCGGCCTTCTTGCATACTTTACGTTTGCATTGGTGAGTTTGGCTATTTCTTTTGTGTTATATTATTTAAATTTAATGGTTGCGTACTTTCAGGGTGGAATTTATGAGCAAGTTCTATACTGGCGCGGGTTATGCATTTCTGCCTTTCAGTTTCAAAGTGTTATTGCAGAAAGATGGAGATGATTGAGTCCGGAAAATAATATATGAAATGATTTTGTCAATCAGATATGTTTTTTCCGAAATTTCAAAGTTCATTAAATGCAATTTTTCCTTTTGTATATAACTCACTTTCAATTCGACAATTCTTATGGCATTTTGTCAAATATTTTTTGGAGAAGTTTCTTTAATATAGACTTCTGTTAAATTTTTGTTCCTTTTCCGCGTTGTCAGGTTGCTCTTATGTGGACTTTCTTCGCGAAGTTATCCTCGGTATTATAAATTAAAAAAAACTCCACAAAACATATAGAAAAACACACGCCCACTTAAGATTGACTAAAAAGATTCATCAAAGCTACAGTTTAATATGGTATTCGTGCAAAACTTCGCCTTATTTTTGTTGTAGCAATAATTTAATAAATAAATGAGAATTATCACTTTTTTTATTGCTTGTGTTCTTGTTTGAAAACTTAAGCTTTTCAGACATAAAATATTTTTTAAAGTACATAAATATTTTCTTATAATATAAAATATCTTTTCAATCCATTTCACTATTTCATAATATGCACTTTTCCAAATATTTATTAACACATACATTCGTTATTTATTCAACACTCACCTTGTTCGCATTGGAAATTATATTTTTCAATACTACATTTTAACTGTCTGCTGCTGAAACTACCGAATGATTGAAAGATTTCCCTTAGCTCAGCCTAATGAGCTGCCTTATCACTCTGCCTTAATAATTTCGACGCTCGTCAATCAACAGGATTATTTTGATGCTTAGATCAAAGGGAAATTGGGAAATATTTATTCTATAATTCAGTCAGATGGCTTAATTAGGTTTCTAATGAGGTTTTTGGTGCAACAAGAATCGTAAAAATTCATAAATCTGTGTAAAGGAAGGATTAAGATTGTTTTTAAGAATAAAAGAAAAAGACAATTTAGACACCCTACAATTCTTAATTTTAATATATTTATGAAAGCGTATTTGTATATACTTGAACTATTAAAATAAAGTTGACGGTTTCATTTAAACAACGTAATAAGAAGCTGGATAATATTCGACCGAATAGATTCCAGCACACAGTGAAGAAAATATAACAGCCGTAGCTAAGTGTGTACACGAAGACCATGGAAAGTTGATTGGACGCCATTCGCTGCAATTTGGAGTGACATATGGAACGTTTTGGCGCATTTTACGTCGAAATCTTAAATTGAAAGCGTACAAAATACAGCTTGTGCAAAAACTGAAGCCGCTCGACCTTCCCAAGTGACATCGCTTCGTTCTATGGTCTCTGGAAAAGTTTCAAGAAGAACTGACGTGCTTCGAGTCAAATCTTGTTCATCGATGATGCTCATTTCTGGCTCAATGGGTATGTAAATAAGCAAAATTGCCACATTAGGGACGAAGAGCAACCTGAAGAAATTCAAGAACTGCCATTTGATCCCGAAAAAACAACGGTTGGTGTGGAGGTGTCATCGGTCCACATTTCTTCAAAAATGATGCCGATAAGAACGCAACCGTCAATAGCGACCACTATCGCACCACGATAACCGGCTATGCGTATACTAAAATTGAAGCTTGCGATTTCGGCGATATCTGAGTTCAACAACACGGCGCTCGTTCCCACTCATCGTATCATTTATTGGATTTAATGAGAGAACCCTTCGGTGATCAGATAATTTCACGTTTTTGTCGATTGACAACCAAGACCATGTGATATCACATTGTTAGACTTTTATCTGTAGGGATATGTAAAGTCTAAAGCACTTGCGGACAATCATGCTTCAATTCAGGCCTTGGAGCAAAACATCACGCATGGCATTCGATAGTTACCAGTCGAAATGTTCGAACGAGTCATCGAAAAAAGTCACCCATTTGATAGTAGCCGCGTCCAACATTTAAAAGAGATAATATTCAAAATATAAATACAAAAGAATGTTCTTTTGAATGATAATAAACATTTCACATTTTCTCTTTTCGTCGCGTTTTCTTTTCTTTTCCTTTAATTTCCCTTCAATTGTAAGGATGGAGTTAAACCCGGAAATCTTTTAGAATATTATAGTTCTTCAATGAACTATATCTTAAGCAAACTATGCTAGACTCAAACGCTTGCTAAAGTTCAGTTCATTCAATGCTAAACTTGTAGATCGCATGTAGGGTGTGAAATCCGCAATTAATGATTATTTGATTGATTGAAAACTCAGGTGGCTATTGAAGACCCATGTTTTACGATTATTCATTTTACAACGAAGTAAAAATAAGCAAGAATTTTCAGTGTTGGTCTGGCAGTGGCAGTGGAAGGAGTCTTCGAAAAATTAAGCACGGTGTTGCACTGAGGTGAGTAAAGAGTTGGCAGTTGTAGAAGAGTAAATTTTATTTTTAAGAAGTAAAGGAAAAATATTAAACGACCTTACAGGTAGATATACAAATAAACGCAAACATGGGGAGCATGTTTCGCAGCGAAAAGATGACGCTGTGTCAAGTATTTCTGGCACCAGAGGCGGCTTACAATAACATGGCAGATCTGGGCGAACTTGGCTGTGTGCAGTTTCGTGATGTAAGTCAGAAACTGCAATTTTATTCTATATTCATTCGTTTTTCTTCTTACATTCGTTTTTCTTCTTACAGCTGAATCAGAATGTTACTAATTTTCAGCGCAAGTTTGTGAACGACGTGCGTCGCTGCGATGAAATGGAACGCCAGATACGTTATATAACCAGAGAGCTGGAGGCAGATGGCTTTAAGCTAAAAGATGTTTTTGACGACATACCCGGTGCACCGAATCTACGCGAGGTATACGAATTGGAGTCAAATTTAGAGAAGGCCGAGTGTGAAATACGCGAAATGGCGGAGAATAATGTTAACTTGAAATCGAATTTGATGGAACTCACTGAACTTAGCAAAGTGCTGGAAAAGACGCATATATTTTTCACTGAACAAACCGTTATCAATATGGAGGAACATGCGAACAGCGGCAAATTCACTGGTGAACATCGTGGTCATTTGGGTTTCATCGCTGGTGTGCTGAGCCGTCATCGGCTCTTTGCTTTTGAGCGCATGCTGTGGCGCATATCACGTGGTAATATGTTGGTGAAATATGCCGACATCGAAGAGCCACTGTCAGATCCACGTACGGGTACTATGATTTATAAGTCAGCTTTTGTGGTATTCTATCAGGGTGAGCAATTGAATGCACGTATAAAGAAGGTGTGCGCCGGCTTCCATGCCGCGCTCTATCCCTGTCCGAATGTGCACGATGAACGCGCAGATATGCTGAAGGGTGTACAAACACGTTTGGAGGACTTAAAGTTGGTGATGAAACAGACAGAGGATCAACGTAATGTCATATTGTCAGGTATAGCTAAACACCTGCCTTATTGGTCCATTAAAATTACCAAAATGAAGGCGATCTATCATACATTGAACTACTTTAATATCGATGTGACCAGCAAGTGTTTAATTGGTGAGGCTTGGGTACCCACCTTGGATCTGGAGGAGGTGCAACAAACCATCGCAAATGGTTCGGCCACAACAGGCAGCACTAGCTCATTTCTAACGGTAATGGAAACAAAGAAAACTCCACCCACCTTTTATCGTACCAATAAATTTACGCGTGGCTTCCAAACGCTAATCAATGCTTACGGCATGGCCTCTTATCGCGAAGTGAACCCAGCGCTTTACACTTGCATCACATTTCCTTTCCTTTTTGCCGTGATGTTTGGTGATTTGGGTCACGGTTTCATTATGTTCTTGATTGGTTTCTGGATGGTGATTGATGAAAAACGGCTGATGCGTATGAAAGGTGGTGAAATTTGGCGCATCATGTTCGGCGGTCGTTATATAATTATGCTACTCGGTCTTTTCTCCATGTACACGGGTTTCACTTACAATGACATCTTTTCGAAATCCTTCAATGTGTTTGGTTCGAAATGGCGCATAAATTACAATACCAGCACTGTGTTAGCCAATGCCAACTTGCAACTCAATCCCACAACGTCTACAATCGGCACTTATCCGTGGGGTATGGATCCCATTTGGCAGTTGGCGGCCAATAAGATTATCTTTTACAATTCCTACAAGATGAAATTGTCCATCATTTTCGGTGTTTTGCACATGGTTTTCGGTGTTTGCCTGTCGGTGGAGAATATGGTGTATTTTAAGAAGTATGCATATATATTCTTAGAGTTCGTGCCACAGGTACTCTTCTTGATTTTATTATTCGGCTATATGGCATTCATGATGTTCTACAAATGGGTGCAATATTCGCCCACAACCGATTACGAGCCAAATCAGCCGGCATGCGCACCTTCGGTTTTGATCTATTTCATCAATATGATTCTCTTTAAAGCGTCACCGAAACTTGCTGGTTGTAATATGTACATGTTTAGCTGTCAAGTGATGCTTGAGCGCGTTTTCTGGATAGTCGCCTTAATTTGCATACCATGGATGTTGGTTGGCAAACCTATATACATACAGTGCAAACGGGCATTCGAGGTATGATTCCACTGGATAGTAAATAAACTACAGTTAGGCAGAGAGTTAACTTAAAAATCAACCATCTTCAAATAGGTAAAGAGTGAACCAGTGGAATTTATCGATAAGATAGAAATCCAACAGGGCGATGTTGTCATTGAGGCCACTCTTACGGATCCCTTACCACATGCCCATCACGAGGATGAAGACGAGGAGGAAGAGGAGCCCATGAGTGAGATTTGGATTCACCAGGCCATTCACACCATTGAGTATGTGTTGAGTACCATTTCGCATACAGCCTCGTATCTGCGGTTGTGGGCTCTATCTTTGGCACATGCGGGTAATTTTAAATGGCCAAAATTTTGACTATTTTAGTATGAATGATATATTTTTGTTCTCTCTCTTAGAATTATCGTATGTGCTGTGGCTTATGGTTATGCAGAAGGGTCTGCATTTTGGCGGCTATGCTGGCGCAATTGGTCTGTACATCATTTTCTGGGCTTGGGCTTTACTGACCATAGCCATTATGATATTTATGGAAGGGCTTTCAGCTTTTCTGCATACGCTGCGTTTGCATTGGTAAGTGAAATATAGTGAATTTTTAATTTTGCATATACATATCTATGTTTGTATTCTCAATATTTCAGGGTCGAGTTCATGTCGAAATTCTACTCCGGCACTGGTCATGCTTTCGAGCCATTCAGCTTCAAGGCCATTATGGAAGCCACTGAAGACGATTAATTTCTTTCCTTTATAATAAATTCAAAATTTTTATCTTTGACTTATTGTTAAACAATTAATATTGTTATTTGCAAAGTGCAGTGAAAAAATTAAATTGTATTAAATTGAAATTATCCATACAAATTTTATGGAATCGTATTTTAACATTTTTTCTTGCTCCATAATTTGAATCAAAGTTTATCCTGACTAGTTAAGTTATGCTTGGGAGAGTTATGACATTGTGAGGCTGACAGATGTAGCAGTAAGCGCACAGAGAGAGCAAACATACTGTAGCTAACTTGCTTCACGTGATATTCATCCATCTAGATGCATGTTTTGGCATTAGAGACCTAGTAGAAATTCTCATATTCGTGTAAAAATCCAAACGAATATTGAGAAAAGGAAGGCATTAATATTATTAAGATCATTCAATACAAGGGTGATAAGAGGTCCTAAAATTACTTAAAAAAACACGGATGTAAAGTCTGATCGGCGAGTGACTATTTAGTTAATCATATAATTGGACTTTGTGAAGCTCTGTGCCCGTTTGACCCATTTCTCAACGTAGCATCGGACCGATAACATCGTGTCAATTGAAGCACAATTTGCAGAAATACTTTAAAGGTGTACTGGAAATTATTGACAATCATTTTTTTCATCATTCAACAACGAAGTTCCATTACATTTTGTGTGTGAAATCATTTTTTCTCTGCCGAAACGTTCAGAATGTTAGAAAAGGCTTTCGGTTATAATTGTTTGTCGTGAGCAAGTTCTTTGCGAGTATTAGATGGTCATGAAACATATTATTACTGGTGATGAGTCTTCGATCTATGCTTACGGCCCGGAAACATATTGGCAGAATATCGTGGCAAAAAAAAAAAAAAAAAAAAAAAAAATTGCCACGTCATAGCAGGTCAAAAATCAAAGTTAGTGCCGATAACTCTTGGTTGCATTGCATACTGCATAAATTCTTCGCGAGTTTTTCGCGAAATTTTAAACCAATGGAGTGGCGATACCACTGTGCTTACCTAATTTAGCTTCATGTGAATCCTCGCTATTTAGCAAACCCAAATAGCCGCTTCAGGGAAACCGCTTTGAGTCAATTCAAGACATTAAAGAGGAATCGCTACGCGCATAGAATGATATTGAATTTAAAATTATGAACAAAGTCTCAGTATTTTTTGCTCATAGTAGTAAACTTAGCAGCATAGACTAAATCTATATATATTGAGTTGATGTGCAAAACGTCAACCAGAAAATTGGAAATCACGATATTTACCATATACTTATACGCTATAAGACCAACCGGAAGTTTAAATGCTTTTAATAGGTGTCAAGGAGATAGATATAGTATTGACTCGAGTTTTTGTATGTATTTTTGGCACTACTGCATATTATTAACACATACCATAAACAATATATAATCAGTAAAGTACTGATATTAGTTATATGGAGGCTAGTTATAGGGCGCCTGGCCTCACTGTGCATCGACTACAATAAGATCAAACAGAGAAAATCTCTTGAGATAGCGATGCCATCTGCCGGCGAGGCAAAATTTCTTATCGAACCATCCTCATATAAAAGTTGCATATTATCCTCATAAAGCAGCTACCTTTTATAGTTTCTGATAAAATGTTAGGGATCAAACTCATGCCAAAAAAAAAAATATTTTGAATGACTTTTACGGGAATTTTTTATGATTCTTTTTATTTATTGTAAGATGTAAGTATGTATGTTTATAATTTAACACATTTTTTGGAAACTGCAATGAACTTCTAAATGCAAATGCAAAAGTCAGCAAAATACATACGTTATTCAAAAAAGCTCCAACTTTTAAACTCAGCAAAAGAGCTGACTCAAACGCCAACATCTGCTCTAGGTCGAAATATATATTTTATAATAATAACAATAACAATGAGAAGGTGAAATATTTTAAAAATAATTGTTTATTTAGCAACGCGAGCGTCAAGATTTACAACTAGTCGGAATTTACACTTCTCAGTGCACGGTTAATTAGACTGAAGAAAGATGTCCCTACTTAAGGCATCAATAGTGCCAATGTTAGCTTTAGTAATCACAATATGTGCATCCTCGGCGTATGCGGACTTGTTAGTGCAGTTGAATGTGAATCGGCCCTTGAACGATGTGAATGAGAAATTTGTTAGTTTTACTGTTAATCCGTCGGACTTATATCATGCGCTCGATGGCTTAAACAGGTAAGCTTGACTACACTTTATTTAAGGCAAAATATAACTTTATTTGCAATTCCAGGAAAAGTCTTACGCAAATGGCCACAATGCTGGGCACTTCGTATGTAAAATTTTCGGATGATTATAATTTCATACCAGATACCGATACGAAATATCGAAATCCGACAAAAACTATATGGAAAGGATTCAATCGCTGGACGAGGTGAGTGTACAAGCAAATGAAGAGTGACCTTTAAATAAAAATGTTTTGATAGTGCCGTCAACTGGACCATGATTATGCCACTGCCATATGAAGCTGGCGAATGGGATCCCATGCAGTCGCTGAGAATATTGAACAACTCTTACACAACGGGTATAACCGATTGCATATGGCAGCTTGGTACAGGTAGGTGACGAGCGAAAACTGGAAAACATTTTTGATAAGCTTAGTACGATAAGCTTTCTAAAATGCTCTACGTTTTAGAGTTCGGCCCTAGTGTCTCGGAGTACTTCAACGACTTAAATACATTAAGTTTGATGGTGGATACATTTGGTCCCTATGTTGATGATTGGGAAGTTATCGGCGCTGAAATGCCTTCGGGCAGCACAAATGAAGATATACGACGTTATATCGAGTACAGCAAGGACTTGAATGCGGCCTTCAATTGGTTACAGTAAGTTTGCACAGTATGGCAAAATTTTTGTGTTTATACTTAGAATGCTTTGAACACACACAGACCCGCAGATGCTTCGACTTCAAATGCTTTGTTTGGCACGGTCTACGAAAGCGATCGAGTTCTGCGCGCCATGTTCAATGAAAAAGTACCAGTTTGGTTAAACTTCATGCCCAAAGAGAGGACAAATAAGTCAAAATGGGGAAGCAGCGGTACTACTGACGGTAGTGAAACAACGGAGGATATCACCGAAGTGCTACGTTGGGCACAGACGCTTGGCGAAGCGGCAAGCTCGGGTTTTGATGCGGTATTCCGACGCATGGAACTAGATGATTTGGAGCGCCCTAGTCAAAGTTTCTTTGCAACTTTGGTATTCAAGAAAGTGATGGGTTCACGTGTATTTCCCGCACGCCCCTTTACCATATTTTTGCGCAGTAACAAGCTCTACACGCACTGTGCAAATACAGTATCGGGCGGCATAGCCTTTATGATAGTCAATCCCGATGATGAAACCAAACAAATATCCATTAGGTCCGCTACAAAGCTATCGGGTGAGGAGTACTGGCAATATATTTTGACATTCAAGAAGAATCATACCTATTTGAACAATGATAAGTTAACACTAAACTCAACGCTGCCACCACAAATTAAGACGAAGAGTCCAAATAAGTCGATACAATTGAATTCACCTGGGAAATCCATTGGCTTCTGGGTATTACCAAATGCCGACCTGGAGCATTGTCAGTTTACAGAGATTGATATTGACGAATTGGAACGGGGTTCGGAGGAGGAAAAAGTGTTGCATAAACAAATTTCGTCGTCGGATAAATTGTTGCAACAACTAATACAGGAAACAGCGCTACCCGACGATGCTAACATGAGAAATAAATACCGCGGACGTCGCTATGCCACACGTGCCCGTCATGTTGTGCTGAAAGACAAAGACGAACATATAGAATCTTTGGCCAAACTCTTTGAGCCGCTCTCTCTCGAAGAAAAGTCGCCGAAAAAGCGTGAGGAAGCGATTGAGGATCGACGCGCAGCAACATTGAAATGGATTAAGGATTTGTTGAATACTGCTATGCAGGATGGTGACGATTTGTTTTCATTGAAACGAAATACACGTAGTGTCGATGATTATTTTGGCGCTATCTTCGGTACGAAAGGTGCCCAAAAAAGATCACCTATAGTTAAGAAAATTACCGAAATTCGTAAACCAGAAAAGAAATTCATTAAACCAGCTTACGATCCAGCGCATTTC
Source organism: Bactrocera latifrons (assembly GCF_001853355.1). Taxonomy (NCBI): domain Eukaryota; kingdom Metazoa; phylum Arthropoda; class Insecta; order Diptera; family Tephritidae; genus Bactrocera; species Bactrocera latifrons. The sequence goes on from NW_017535197.1 coordinate 337,544, forward strand.
AATGAGGAGGAGTTTTTTAATAAAATGGGTACCGAAGACGAACCCGAACTGCCACGTGTACCCGAAGGTGATGTACACCTAACGCATATTACCAATGTGGAGGGTGAAGATGTTAATGAATCGAAAGAGCGGGGGCAGAAGAAACTAGCAACTATGAAAATACAAGGAACAATTGGTAAAGAGACAAGAAATGAAATGAAAGAGACACGAAACGAAATGAAACCGGTACGCTTACTGCCCACCGAGTTCTACGAGGCAATGCCAGTACGGAGTTCGGAACATAGTCAATTCAGGAAGCCGCACAAATGGAACGCACTATTATTTCCCGAGCCTTTTACGAAAAAATCAGTTATTAACGACAAGAAATTGAAAAGTAACACGCTCGGCGAATCTACTGATTTCCACGACGCCGATGCTGATGTGGAAAAAGTGCACACAGCGCAAATTCAAAGCGGTGGTCAGCTAGCTGAAGACTTTCTGCGCGCACAAGAAGAACTGGCACGCACTTTCCTGCGCGACCACGAGGACAAAGAACAAGTCGAGAAGAGCAACAAAAAAGAGCTGAACGAAAGACATCCCGAAAGTGAGGATGTGATGCTGGAGAAAATCAAATCATTACGCAATAAATATATTGATTACTTGGCGGAGAATTTGGAGAACTACTTCAATGAGCGTGGTATTGTCGGGCATTTGGATATGCAAAAGAGTTTAGAGCGCGCCACTGCTCCCTCGACAACGGAGGCACCTTGGTGGAATTTGAGTTCGCTGCGTAAACGACGATCGCCACGCGCTTTGCATTATCAAATGCCTGACGATGCATGGCTGACAAATATGATCACCAAAGACGAAGAGTTGCTGCCATTGGGAAGCATAATGCCCGAACGTTTGGTGGAGAACGAACGAGCTGCAGGAGTTTCAAACCATTTACCAATGCATGACGAAATAAGTAACAAAAAATATAACGGTTATTTAAGAACAGTCAAAGATAAAGTTAATAAGGTCGTAGACATAGTGACGAAGCATGTGAGCGAGTGGTATAATACATTCACGAAGCCTGTGGCCGATGCACAGGATGAGTCGGATGGCAACCGACTGAAAATAACAAGAGGAAAGAGAAGGTATTGAAAAAAAAACGCAACGGAGTGTATTTACGAGTCTAAAGATATTTAAGCAATGATAAAAATAAGTCTCAAGCAAGTCATGCTGAAGTACGCAATACATTTATGAAGTTGTTGGGTGTTTTCGATGTACAAATATGAGTGAATAAAAAAGTTGTAAAATAATTGCATAAAAAAATATATATATAAATATGTGAAATAATTTTGCAACCTTGGTAAGTATTGGTGGGAAATGCTTTTGATTTATTTGACCGCCGTATGTTGCAATGGAGATATAACGTTATATATTTGTGATATAAACGTTTTAAAGTTGCCAATTTGACTTTTGTTTTTAATTTGCTTAAAAGCAAGTAAAGAAAAGGTAAATTCAGGCTACCGAACATTTTATTCTCTATTTTTCGAAATTTTTCTATTCCAAAATCTTTATATTGGGTATATAAGGGCTAAGGGAGGTATTGTCCCAATGAAATCCCTTTGTAGCACACAGAAATACTTCTATCGGGAAAGGATTTCCTTTGAATTTCAATTATATATCTTCCACATTGGCCGATACTTTCGGTAAAAAATCTACCATAAGCACTCGGTCCACATATTCATTACCTAGGTTCTTGTATATTTTTGGTTTGATTTACGTAATTTTTAATTACAAAGTGGCACACGTCAAATGCACTGTTCGTGCCGAGTTGTACCATGGTTTTTTAATTCGTATATTTGTAAAATTGTTTGAATGTAGGTGTGATGATAGACCGATTTCGCCCATTTTCGCACTGTAACATAAAAATATCACAATGTTATATGTCGAATTTGATTGAAATCGGTCGAGCGGGTATCGAGCTATGCGAGTTTTTCTAAAAGTGGGCAGTATCACGTCCATTGTCCCATTTTAACCCCGGCTCCATTTAAGATACCCTGAACTGGATATATCATCTGATCAAATTTGACTCGGACTGGCCCATTTGATTGTGTGCAAACAGACTTGATCTTTTTTTTTTTCACCTACGGAATCGTTAAAAATCTTTTTAATTTTTTAGTGAGTCTACGTTATCACAAACACGAGTAACAGTATTGTTCTGCCAACAAGTTTGCATCAGAGACATAGTAGAGAATGTCAAAATCTCTTGATTCATATAGTAAGACATTATAAGGTTAAAGTTTTGGGTATGAAGTTTACTCGTACTAAGTGACTTGAAGTTTTAGCAAAAACGACGACGAGTAGAGGGTGTTTCATTCATCAAACGATTTGTAAGGCGATAATAAAGATATGTATTAAAATAAGTTAAAATATTATTTTTTTGACAGTTTTCTTGGTTTTGTCAATTTTTTCGAATAGAAATGTCCGTTGATATAAGAAAATTGGAATTAGAGCTATATAGGTTGTTGATTTGATTTTTGTTTTCAGAAGGGAAATGTGTTAGGAAAATCAAAGAACATTGTTGAAGAAAGAAACAGTCGAAAATGTGTACTTCACCTGGTTCGAAACTGATTTAAAGATCGCAGTGTTGATGGCATTCGCAAGTTGTTCCCACACTCCAGGCATATAGTGTCACGCTTCTTCAAATAGTAGATGTAGAATAGTTGGAGATGATTCACTCTTTATGTTTGGAGTATGGGACGTTTTATTGTTATATTTATAAGGAAATAAGATACAGCAAATATTTACATTCGAGAATTTTTATTTTCTAAAGAACTTTGAGACTACGTAAAAATTTCATTTAGAAAACAAAAATAATTTTTATAAATATTTCTTCGTCTTTTCTTTTAATTCTGTATAAGTATAAAATAATAACTATATTGGAAGCGCTCTTTAACTACATCGCTGAAGCAGTGATTCTAACGGTTGAATTCAACTTGATCATAAATATAACTACATACATAAATTTAACAAGAACCATGTAAGTAAAGCTTCACATATGCTTTTGGGTTATAGTTAATTATAAGAAATTATATCAAAATAAAAGTTCAAAATGATGTGCAGGGTATAAAGTTCTAATATAATTATATACACATACAATTTTGTAAATATGTATGTATGTATGTATGTTATTCAAACCAACGATGATTAGACATTTGCTTTCCTTGACTTCCCAGTTCTACCACACAAAAGACTTAAGCGACGAACTTCCAACTGCAGAGAACATTCTTAACGCACATAGCTGTAATTACCAAATTCTCCTACCTAAATGAACAAAAATCAGATAACTTTTTGTTATTATCATACTCTATCAGTTTTTCCATATTAACAATACCGATTGCAACAAGTGCCGCCAAAGAAAGTGGTAACAAAACAGAGACCGTACAATGAAATCTTCGAGCGCACTGACGAGTACCGAATAATCAAAGCTGGCATAGTTTACAGCGCTTAAAACTCACATTTAACGCTGAGTATAATTATGGCCAACAAAAGCAACATACAAACGGTCAAACAGTGAGTTCGAGCACGATCCATGTCAGGCGATCGCAGCGCTACACGCCAGCAGTCTCAAGTTAAGCGTCCAAGGCGAAGGTTGTGCGCGTGCGGTATTTCAGCAAAGTAATTCAGAAAAATTTTGTAAAGAAAGTTTTTTGTAGCTTTAAATAAAAGGTAGGTGCAAGCAAAGCGAAAATTATTTAAAAACATAAAAAAATGCTTCTTCTCTCTTTTTAATTTCAATTCGTGTGAATGTAAAAAGTGCTGATTGTGAAAGAAAATGTATGCAATTTAATATGTGTGCAAGTTGCTCAACTAACTGAAAATTATTTATTATTAATACGGAGATGTGTATATATATATATATATATCAGATACTCGTATATTTTGATTCTTAGAGCGTTGAATTGATGCCTCCGTTGAGATATTTTTTTCATAAATGCAGTTATTTGACTCTCAGTGAAGCGACAACAACAAGTATGTCATTTTTACAATACGAGTTGAGTGTTATTTCCACAAAAACAACAGGTTAGGCCAACACAGAACTTTCCTACAAATAAATATGAAAGCAATGCATAAAAACAAACAACGGTTGATATACAGACTAAAAATATGGGTATATATGTGAGGCTTGTGTGTGCGAGCCGCATAGGAAAGACACTGTGCAGAATGTAGAAAGAAGATTGCTCGTATTGATGACGTGGTTGGTGCGAAGTAGCAAGTATACAAAAATAATTTGAGACCTTTTTTGTTTTACTTTTTACTACAAACTCCTCCTTTACATATTATACATACATACAGTTGAACTTCAAATTTGTGTGCACACATTTTTTTTAATTTATATTTTTTTTATTTCGACAATTATATTGTATAATATCAGTGCTCGCATTGCGTAAAGCAGTGAAAGTTATATTTACAGCAGACTATCGCTAACACCATTACTGAACCATTGTTCGGGCTTTCGTTGTTTTTCCCAAAATTTGGCTTAATTAAAACTGTGAAGTAGGAAAACTAAAACAAACTTCAATTACTAAAATTGTGGACTTTCACCACAGAAAAGTAGCTGTCAAAAATTAGTTTCAGACTTAGAACTTTAGTTAATTAATTTTTTTTCTAATATACATTTATTTAAAATTTTTATTTGAGAAAAAAAGAAAATATATAGAAAATTAATTAAATAAAAAGCAAAAGTAAAAAAATCATAAAATATTAATAAAAAATAAAAATTAATAAGAAAGTCAAATAAAAAATAATATATATATATATAAATGAAAAAATGAGTAGATAAGCAATCATCGGCATAAACATGTTTCATCAATTGAAACGTTTCGGTGAAAGTTTTACCAATTTTAAAACAAAATTTAATGTTGGCTCTTTCTTTGAAGCTCATTTTCGCACCGATAACCCAAACATACTGACACTTAAAACGCAATAACTTCACTGGACAATCGATATCAGAAGTTAGCAGATTCTAACGCACCAGTAGAAATATAGATGGCGCCACCAATGGGCGCTAAATTCAAAAAGTCCTGTTTACTTTGGAATGACCTTGTATATATATATATCAATAGATAAGAACTTTAATACTGTTAAAGTGTATATAAAATTTTTTAATTTAAAATTTAGTTATGTTATTTGAACTCATTTGATTAATATTAGTTGCAAAAGTCGGCATAACTTTGACTTAACCAATGCTATATTACTCCTCATAGCTGCATTTTTTTTTTTAAATAGAGGGGATCTTAATTTTAATGGGCCAGTTTATATGACAGTTATATACTATAGTGCTCTGATCTAAACCATTTGTTCTAAGGTTATTGGGTTGCCTTCAATAATAATCTGTGTCAAATTCCGTAGCAATATTTTGTAAAATAGATTTTTTTTCCTTATAAAGACTTGAGTGTGTTCGGTCAATTTGTATGGCAGTTACAGTCTGTAGTGACTCGATCTGAACAATTTCTTTGGGGATTGCATATCTTTTTTAGACGATAACACGTGCCCAAGTCGGTGAAGATATCTCGCCAAATGAAAAAGTTTTGAATACAAAGCCTTCAGCTTGATCGGTCAGTTTTTAAGGCAGTTATATGCTGTAGTAGTTCGATATTAGCGGTTCCGTCAAATCTGTTACTTTTTGAGGAGAAAATCAGCTGTACAAAATTTCAGAATGATATCACAAAAACTTAGTGACTAGTTCGCGTATATGCAGAGGAACTAACACACAATCAGATATGGTGAAATCAACTCAAGTCGTCACGTTGATCGCTCATATACTATATATTTTATATTTTTTAGAAATCTAATTAAATTTGCAAGAGCGCTGTGATTTGAACATTAGTATAACCCAACGACTACCCTCCTCCGCACAACCGATGCGGGGGCACAACCGCATACGTGCGGGATCAGGATCATCTAAAACTGGTAACCCACAGAAACAAAAATGTCAACAATTAAGATTTAAAATTCGTTATAAAGTAAAAATTTGTGATGATTTCTTTTATTGAGAGAAAGCAATATGGTATTTTTGATTTAAAAGGATGAATCAGCTAAATCAAAGGTGCAGGAATAAACATAAAAATCATGACATATGCGACAGAATGATACGTTAAGTTCAAAATTTGAGCTACAAGATTTTAACAGTAAGGGTCCAAACTGCCTCGAAAAGTGAACCGGGATATTAATTTCACTTTCGATTGGGGAAAAGAACTGCTAATTATGCCATTCGGGATTTTTACTAAGAAGATTACACCAAGCTTTTTTCTCCGACTAAGTGTGGGTAGACTTATAAGTTTTAAGCCAATAGTGTATGGAGGAAGACTTAACCTTAATCTTTATATAAAATATCTTTAAATTATTTAGAGCAACGTTTAACAAAACTGAGCATAGCTTTTGCTTACGAGACTATGTTATCATAATGAGGAATAAAATGAAACTTGGGGTTCATAGTGACTCTTAAATCAAAGTTAAAAACTTGCTATAGTAAATAGTATTTTTTTACATAAGGAGAGGAAAATCCAAATATACGAGAGAGCACATTGTCTTAGATTTTTTGAGATTCAATGGCGAATTATTTCTAACACACCAAGCAAGTATATCGTCACCGTCAAAATGAAAAATAACTTAACATCACTTTTCATAAGTTTATAGGCGAAGGAAAAACGAAACGATTGGTTATAAAACGGTTAAACGTATTGGTTATCATTTGGTTTTAAATTGGTTATCATACACGGTTATATAATATATTGGTTATCATACATGAAACAAAAGTTGAGTTTTGGTTATTTATTGGGTATTATATTTGACAGTGATTTTCCATTATTTGATGATAAAATATTTGAGAATTCTATGACAGAAGAGATATCGTTTATAAATAACCGGAACAGACCGGGTCAAGATTGCGGAACACCTGAGGTGACATTAATTGAATCTGAAAGAGTATCCTCAAATATCAGTCGGTGTATAAACATAAGAATATTGCCATTAAAAAGTGAAAAGATCTTGGTTGGAGATCATTGAGAAAATGTTTAAAACGCAATTGCTAGCTTAAAGTTAAAAAAAATCTATTTAATTGACATATCTCTCACCTTCAAAGAATATCACTTTTTCTTTTAAAGTTATTTAACTAAAACAACATTGAATATAGCAAACCAGAACAAATATTATGACAGCCACAAAGTAAAATATATTTTTACCATAACTCGTTGCAAAATAAAACCAAAACAATTTTGGTAGCATATATTATATAATAATATATACATACATCCATATTTTTGCGTTTTAAAAATCAGTAATGCACTGCTCGTATTGTTTTGCAGCAAAAATTATTTAAATGGCATAAAGTCGCTGACACAGATTAGCAGGCAGCACCATGACATACAAACATACTTACGAACGTTTCGCATTGGTGAGAGACACACACACACAACCAAATATGCATGTCACTTTTGTTTAATATTAACTTGAGATCGCTAAACCATGAAGTAGACGTCACGCGCTCTAGATGATTTTAATTAATTTGTTTTTCCAATATTTTGGTCTGAATTTTTTTGTTCAATATTTGTTTTGTATTTATAATAGTTTGAAAAAAAAATTGTTGTTAAATATTTGAATTGTATCTATCACAAGATATTTCTTTGTTAATTTTAATTTCCAAAGGTTTGGCATTATTTTCTTTTGCTCTGAACTTTACCGTGTCTTGTAAGCTATTAAATAACCACCACACCAAATTAGTCACCTGACTATGCTGTGCAAAACCTCCCATTTCTTCAAAGGTGATTTTATGCAAGATGTCACTTGCCAGATTTCTGTCACAGCTATGTATGACAGTCAGATTCTAATTCAAATAGTGCAAATAAATTAATTCAATTATTGATTCATTATTCAAATTAACAGCTTGTGGTTAAAAAGGAAAAAATATGTGACATAAATGCACAGACAACTTATTAAGAAGTAAAGTGCCAGTACAGTTAATGGATTAATTAAATTGTAAATGAAGTTAATTGTCAATTGAATAAAACTGAAATAGTTGTTCTTTTATAATAATAAAGTATTATATATTATTAAATGGCAATTATATAGTATATGTCGTAGATAAGTTATTGTATAATTCCTACAAGTATTTATATTTATAATTTGTTTTTTAAGGTTTTTTATGCCTTTTGAAATGAAATATTTATTTAAAATTTTTTCTTGTTATAAACATACACTATTAACAAAGAAATTCTGAAATTTTTGAAAAAAAAAAATGTTTTAAACTCAGCCATTGCGACGCCATTTTCGGTGACCCCCCGGAAAAAAAGATGCGCCCGCATTGGCAACTTTATATTAAGGATAACTCCATACAGGATCATCTAAATGGAAAACTACATGTTTTAGTTAAAACCTTAGCTAAGAATTTGGGCAAAGAAAAAAAAAACAGAAAATTGAATTTTTGGCAAAAGTTTTTACAAAAAAAAATTTCGCTACATTTTTTTTCAAATTGTTGTATCGAAAAAAAAATCTTTCATCCAAATCTTTAAGAATTGCATCTCAAAGGTCTGTTCCCAAGAAATCTTGTCAATCGACTTCAAAAACACAGTTTCAAGAAAACTCGTTTAAAGATAGCCTAGACTTAGCCTAGCCAAGTTCTCAAGGCTGTATCTCCGCAACTATTATTCGGATCAACTTGAAAATTTAAATATTCTATAAATGTTGTACAATTTAATAAAACATTTAAAAAATTTATGTTTTGAAACCCGTTAATCCATGTAACAGTTTATGGGAATATTAAGGGGCCTTAGAAATAAAAAATTCGAACTTTTTATATTCTCAAATGTGCATGTTTTGAAGAGGATTTTGCAAAACTCAAATAAAAATATGGTTCGGTCGGAACTGAAATTCGTTCTCCTCGAAACTGTTTCTTTTGTGCAACTACCAATATCTCAAAATTTAAACATATAATATTTTGAAAAAAGCCGAAATAGTCGAAAAAGTGGTAGAAAATTGTTGTTTTTTCAGACAGTCGCCATTTCTGGTATTTTTGTAATGTTAATAAATAACTTATAGAAAAATGGATAGTAAAAATATTAATTGCCTTTTTTACGACACTTCCAAAATTACCTGAAATTCATGACTCTAGCCTAGAATACTAATTTAATTGATACATTTTCGAACAAAATATATGTTTAACTGCTATTATAAATCTATTGGTGAACCAATGAGTTAAAAAATTATGTTTAAAACTTGGGTTTAAAATTTTAAACTTGGGGTATAAAAACTTGGTTGCAATCGAACTTTGCCTTTCGTATTTCTTTTGCTTTACTATTTCGCTATTTTTTTGGTTTTGCATAAATCTGCACACGCTATTGCCCCCCTTTATTGCATAACAACCACATATTCGTATACATATTTCTATTTATTATATTTGCTTTAGTACACACCCATACAATACAGACAATACATAAACACAAACATGTCTATTATAGATGGGTTTGCTGAATGTGTTGCCGAGTGCTGACTATCTGCGCGATATTTTGCTTTTAGCCTTGTTTTCGGCCATCGTTGCCGCACTTCTGAGCATACGCTTCTATTTGCGCATTACAGCTGGGCGATGTTTCACCGAGGTAAACGTTTAATTTCTACTCTCATCCCTCACCTCTCGTCTCCCAACTGTCACCAGGCACCTGTCACCTTTTGAACTAACCAAAGTGCTTTCCAATTATATATAATATTTATGTATTTCCCCACCAAATCTCCACAGTATAAACAACAACACACTCTTATTACATAAACGTGCTATTAAAATAAAATATGTGAGCACGGTTTTAATTATCTAATTACAAATTATTTAAAAACTCGTGGCTAGTGAGTTGAGGCTAGTACTGTGAACTCTAAGCGGCTTTATGTAAGTCTTTGTTATATGTTAACTGTCAAGAGGCAAAAAAATATCTGTAAGACACGCGTTTAAGTCGAAATGTGACATTAATACCCTATCAACCTATGTTACCCGGTACTTTAGGTTAGTTTATACAAACCGAAAATGAAGATCAGTTTTGCACAGTTTGCACAGGTACACTTTTAAAAGCAAATCTTATGAAAATGGAATAAAGGGTTAATCATAGAATAAATAAATAAATTAGAGGGTTAGTCATTGTAAACAACTAATATATATATGTACATATACGTATTGTAATAGAGAGTTTTTCGCAAAGTCCATTTAATTTCTCTATAAAATATTTGTCCCGAAGTAAACTATTGTATAATCTATTACTCATATTATTATTGATAGTCCAAGGGTAAAACTGGTCTACTATTAACTGCCGCTATTTTCCATGAATTAAAATTAATAACTTGAAACTTCTTATTATACAATTAGGTTAGAAAACTTTAGAATTATTTCTTTATTAGTGTGACAGATGAAGACAATCGCATTCAGCAGTAATATATAGTTCATATAGTATAATGTCAAATATAATTGCAAAGTTTAGCCTAATAAAGTAATTTTATAAGTCGATGAATTTTATGCCTCACATATCTACATATTTAATCGGAATGATGTGAGACTTCCGACTGGCATATCCGAGAGGGTATTGCGCTTATAAATTAACTACAAACAAAAACTAAGGTAGTTGTCAACGTCAAAATTGACGTGACTATATTATTAAGAGCATATAAAAAGCGTACCAGTGAGAAATTCGATGAATGGAAAGGCAATTTATAACTTAATGAACTAAAATACTGTGCAATAGTAAAGCTTGGTAAAAAACAAAAAATGAATTTACAGGCGAATCCAAAGACCACATATATGAAAAAAAATTATTAAAAGGAATGGAAAACAAGTAAGGAAGGGCTAAGTTCGGGTGTCACCGAACATTTTATACTCTCGCATGATAAAGTGATAATCGAGATTTCAGGCGTGGTTGTGAACCGA